>NC_023996.1:23745-113867 GCF_002220235.1 Bathycoccus prasinos | reverse complement strand
ACTATAGGCGTCCCCCCCGCCGAGTCCTCCTCCGCCGAGTCCACCTCCTCCCGCGCCTCCGCCTGTGCCTCCGCCGTCCCCCCCGCCGAGTCCTCCTCCGCCAAATCCACCTCCTCCCGCACCACCTCCGTCTCCGCCACCACCTCCGTCTCCGCCACCGTCTCCGCCGCCGTCTCCACCGCCTGCACAAGTGGGCGTACAAGCAGATATGGATGTCGAGGGATACTCTGCGGAAGAATTTGACGAGGAAAAGCAGCATGCATTTATAGAAGCAATTGCGGACATGCTCGGTGTGCTTCCGTCACAAGTTACTATCGATAGTATCACAGACACCACCTCCTCGAAGAAAGGGCGGCGTCGAAGGAATTCTCGACGTTCGCTTTTGTCCGGTTCGCTTCACGTGCAATTTAGCATCGCAGTCCTTTACGTCGAGGAAGTGCAAAACATCGAAGACACGATTATTCAATCAGAATCTTCGGCAGTCGTTCAAGTGTTCCAAGCAAACGGTCTTTTAGAGGTTTCATCCGTCGTACCGCCAACATCAGTGACAAAATATTATCCCCCACCACCTCCGCCGTTACCTCCACCATTGCCTCCATCGCCGCCTCCATCACCAACGCCTCCACCTTCTCCACCTCCTCCTTCGCCGCCTCCTTCGCCGCCTCCTTCCCCACAACCGCCACTACCATCTAGTCCACCGCCTTGGCCACCAAATCCGGCATCGCCGCCAAATCCGCCGCCGAATCCGCCACCGCTTATTCCCTCGTCGCCTCCACCGCTCGTAGAACCATCATCGCCTCCACCGCAACCTCCACCACAGCCGCCTTTGATCGATTTTTCGGAAACTTTAGCCCCGAATCCATCGCCGATTTCGACGGATACTTCTGGAAATCTCGCACTAGACGAAGTTTACGACACTTCTATCACAGATGACTACGAAGATCCGTTTGATAAGGTTTTCGTGGCATCTAGTAGAACCGCTCTGCCGGATTCGCTCTTTTCCATGCCGCGGTATAATCCAAGATCTGGTTTGGAATACCAAGGTCAGTTTCAAAACCCGGCCGCGGATCCAGATTATATGGGCATGTTACTCGGACAAGCACTACCAGGTATCATGATTGCATTATTTACATTTTTCTGCTCTCTTTTGGGATTATTTATAGTCCTTGGTACAGTATTTGCATACACGAGGAGACAACTTAGACAAATGCAGCGGAGCAAGTCTATAATCCCGAGAGCGTGGTCGATAATTATCAGACCGAAACCGTTCACTGTCAAACAACTCAAGAGAATGAAGAAAGTAATAATAACGTTGTCGCTCGTGGTGTTTGTCGGTTGTATCGCCGTATTGACGACAGGAATGCGAGTGAAAAACTCCATGATTAAATTCGGCGACGTGATGCTTAAATCCGTGGTTGAAGTTGAGGAATCGACTTTGAAAATAGAAGAGGTTCTTTCGCGCGAAAATGTGCTCGAGAATGTAACAATTTTTGTCACAAAACTTAACGAAGACATCGCGACCATTAAAGACTCGTATAGCAGTGTCAGATCTGGATTGACGTCGAGTTCTACAGGTATACAGTTCTCGCTAATCACACTGAGCGTGTTCATAAGTTTGCTCGCATTTTTAGCGGCATTTTTCGTATACATCGATCAATGGAAGCTCGTCATCGTCTTGAATATAGTGATATCTATTTTTACGTGTTTTGCTTGGTTGTTATGGTCTGGCATCACGATGATGGGTACGATGACGAATGATATGTGTTATTCAATGCAAGTATTCATCGAACCTGGAGGGGAGGGTTACGTAGATTTGATGGATATATTGCCATGTATATCTGCGCCAATTGCGGTGAGTTCAATTGGTATCCTGAGGGCAACAATTGCGGATAGGGCATACCAAATAAACCGTCGCATAGTAAAGAACGATCCATTGATGGGCCTACCATTGGTTTGCCACGAATATGTCGAGGTGAGCGCTGAATTAACGTGCGATCCTGCAGGGAGGTATGCCGAAACGAATTACGCAAAAACGGTCTGTTCGGCTTATATGAACGGCGTTCTGGATGATGAGTTGAACGTTGGCGAGATGACATTTTGGCCGAGCGTGAAAGGTGTCGGCGGGAGCTGTGGTTACGGTAACACATCATGGAGCGCGTTTGGTTCGCGCGGTCATACAGTTTCTGCGGTCAATTTTGAAGCTGCGTACACGGTGTGCGAAAATAAAGAAGGCTGCGAGAATTCGTTGCCGTCGAAGATGCCTCGGGTTCCGTATACGGAATCTGTAGACTTGTCCTCTTCCGTCGCTGCGCTCGTGGATATCGTTCCTGACACACAAAAGCTTCTCACGTGCCAGTATGTCAAAGAAGCATTTGAGAGTGCGGTGCCTTTGTGCGACGAAACTATATCGAACTTGACGTATCTGTGGCGGGGTAACTCGATCGTCGCTACTGCGTTATTCGGGTTATGGATTGCACTCTTGCTCGCCGTGCAACGTCTATCGAACAAACACTTACTCGTGAAAAATATGATGGGAGCGATGAAATCCTTCAAAGCCATGAAGGCAGGAGGAAAAGGATCTTTTCTAGGCGGGAAAGTAGAAATACCCCCGTTTGTTCAGCGGATGAAGGCAACTTTTTGGACGACGGGGAAAGAATTGAGAGGAAGTCCTAGTTTCAAACCGAACGCAACGACGAGAATATCAAAAAGATTCAAAAAGCACGTTCAAGCGATTGGAGAATTGCGAGTGAAGATTAAAACTCTTCAGATGAGCAAGTTAAGACGCTTAATTGCGAACATGACACCGCGTTGTCGAGAAGAATTGAAGAAACAAAAGCTGAAAGAGATCAACGCAATTTGGAAACAAAACGCCAAACGCTTAAGCTCGTTAAGAAAAGAAGAGATGAGTTTATCTTTTCGACGTGAAGAAAGTATAAAAAGAAAAGAAGAAGATGATGAACGAATACGAAGAGCCGAAGAGGCTGCTAATAACGCCGAACGTTCGATCACGTTTCAGAACGGCGGTGAGGATAGTTCAGAAGACGATGACAACGATGATATTTACAACTCTCCGGAAACGTTGGCTACGTTTCAGACCAACGATGACGCTGCTGACGACGACATCTACAACCAGGCGTATCTAGGAGCACCGTTCTCTCAATCTCCTCAGAACGAGGTTGAACGAATGCTTTTCGCGCTCGACCGCGCAAAATTAGAGGCGCAAAAGAAAGAGACGGCGACACAAGTAGCCATATCAACCATGATGGAACAACTTGGCACAGCGCGAGCGACAGTTGCGAAAAAAAACACAGAACTAACATCATCACCAATCGAAAGTATGCTCGAAACGATCGAAAAGGCTCGAAATAACGCCGCCAAAAAACTTTCGCCTGTCGCTCCTGCTCCTGCGGGGACAGTCGCTTTACCCATGCCATCTCCTCCTCTCACACCACCACCACCACCGGCGACGACGACGACGACGTCAACGTTTGCCGTAGGCGCTCTGCTTCAACAACTCGAACGAGCTCGAGCGCAAGTTACTTCGAAAGCGACCCCGCCTTCGCCGCCGCCGCCACCGCAAAACGTCACGGAGCGAATGATACAACAGTTATCCGAAGTGCGAGAGCGTTTGTTGTTAGCCGTGAAGGAAGATGATGCCGTTTCTGCCGCCGACGATAAAGACGACCATTCAAGTTAGAAGAGAGTTAATATTATTTAGAAATGAAAAAAAGGTGATGCGTGATGCGTGACTTGTTGATATATTGAATAATAAATACAAAGTGTATGGGATACATTCTAATCTTTACCGAAGCGTGAAAACCTACGAAGATATTGTGAAAGATGCCCCCTACTTCAAAGAAAAATGGGCGGCATGTGCACGATGGCGAAAGGATGAGAAAGATAGATTGTTTACGAACTCGTTTTCTTATCAAGTCAAAGAAATACTGGAACGCCGACAAAAAATACTCTTTGCGATAAAATTGAGAAGAACTTCGGTATTAAGATTGCCGAAGATGACCGCGTTTTAATCGCGATGAAAAACTGTTTTGAACGCCTCCTCTTTCGAAACCTCTCTTTTTTCCCGCATGGAGAGGGCCCGAAGCGTCTTCACGACTGGCTTCATGCCATATTGTTTGAAGCTTTTTCCGTCTGCAGATCGCTCGAAAGTAGAGCCGGAGTACAGAGTTTCATCGTCGACTGGCGAAGGTGCCCAAAATTTTTCTTTCAAAGAAGGAGCACTGCGAATCGAATTAACGAGACGGTCGCGGTTCGATAAGCGGTTAATGGCCACCGCGTACGATGACCAAACACAAAATAAGGAGAGCGCCAAGACAACATTTCCTACCCACATAATCTTGAGGTTGTCAATAGTCGCGTCACATTCTACAGAAATCGCTCGGAAGGCATCCTTTACGTAACCGCAAGTCACTAATTTTTGTGTCTCCGGAACGATTCCAATCAAACGAGATGCGTGTTCGGCGGCATCTTTGGCTCGATTATATTCCGATGAAGCTATTTTACCGGCATACATGCGTTCAAAGTCAGACGCATCAACTACGTGTCGACGAGAACCAAGATTGTTATCCCAAGTACTGTTTGAATAAACGCAACCTTTTTCGGGATAAAAGTAGTAACCGTTGGCATCTATGTCGTTGTTCAACAGGCCCGCATCTTTCGCTGAGCATACTGTTTTGGCGTAGTTTGTTTGGGCATAATTCCCAGTTGGACTGCAGGTTTCATCTACCGAAACAGCCACGTACTCCTGGCAAAGTAAAGGGAGCTCCCGAAGTGGATTGTTATCGACGATGATTTGGTTCGCTTCGTATGTTTTTTCCAAAATCGAATTTCTAAGCATGCCAATGGTATCGACGGCGGCCTTAGCGCTCACGCATGGTAAGATATCCATCATGTCCATTCGCACTTCACCATCCGGTTTAACAAATTCTTCCATCGACCAGCACATATCGTTCAAAAAAGTGCCCACCATGGTAAGCAAACCCCAGGAAATCCATGATAAAATCATAAATAGAGATGTGAAAACAGTCACTATGATGAGCAACTTCCATTGATCTTTGTAGACAAGAAAGGCAGAGAAAAGTATCGTCACGATCATGCCCCCTGCACAGGCCCCTGCAATGCCTTGAATCAACGACTGCTGCTCGTTTACCAAGTCTTCAGCAGCTCCGTATATTTCCTTAATATCATCAATATCGTCATTCAATTCAGAAACAAACTCTGAGTACGTTAACAATTTCGTATCAGTTCCATCTACTCCCAAGGTTCTCTCTATCTCCAATGTCGCATTTTGCATCTCAGACACAGACTCGTTCGCAATCGTCAACAAATGTTCGCGCGATCCTAACTCTACTAATTGCGAAACTATTACACCAAATCCAAACAAGCTCATGATCGAAAAGAAAAAGATGACTAACTTCGTCGTTTGCAGCTGCTTCGTTGTGAACGGTTTCGGTTTGAACACGTTGTTGCAAGAATCGAAGCAAATACCAAAACACTTTGTAATGGACACTGCAACCGTCAAGAGAACTGAAACAATCGCCAACAGTAACCCAAATCCTGCGAGAACGAAACCTGGAAGCGCCTGACCCAGGAGCATGCCCTGATAATCTGCATCTTTCATCGGATTCTGAAACTTGCCCTTGTAAGTTGAGCCCGTGTTTGGATTATACCTGGGCATGCTGAATAACGTCTCTGGCAATAGCGATTCATCATTCGAAGTTTGTCTTGTTGGATAAGTCTGATTCGTGTTATGAACCTCTTCATCGTGGTATGGAGCCTTAGCGCTTAGCGCCGTAGGTACAGCATCGTCATCCACGAAAGGCGGAGCATCATCTGGAGGAGGAGAAGGGGGAGGAGCGAATAGGCTACTCAACATTTCAATATCTGGAGGTGGTAATGGCGGGGGCGACAGCGGTGGTGGTGACGGCGGTGATGATGGAACTGGAGGTGGTGAGGGTGGAGGAGAAGGACAGGAGTTTGTTTGCACACATGGCGGGGGCGGTGGTGTTGGTGGCGGCGACGGTAAAGGTGGCGGTGACGGAGATGGTGACGGAGGAGGAAAAGGCGGAGGAGAAGGGGACGGCGGCGGTAAAGGTGGCGGTGACGGTGAAGGTGACAGAGGTGGTGGTGGCTCTGGATGCGGCGGTAACGGAGCCGGCGGCGGACTTGGAGATGGAGGTGGTAAAAATGGGGGTGGACTTGGCGACAGAGGTGGTGGGCTTGGTGGTTGACTCGGAAAGAGCGGGGTTGGAGGGAGGTCTGGTGCTAAAGTTGGCGGGCTTGGTGGCAACGGCTCAGGTGTTGACGATCCATTTGTGCCGCTACCATTCGTAAAGGTAAACTTCTCCTGCATCGGCGAAATGCCAGACTTAATGCAAACCATATTGCCATCTCTGTTTTGCAAAGAGAAAGACTCTGCGCATACATCACAGGCAGTCAAGTTTGCGCACGAAGCTGTTGAAGCATTCGGACCACATGGTGTTGGAATACACATGATACAACCTAGCATGCACTCAGTCGTGTCAAACGCTTCACTCATCACGGGATCAACCTTTGTAGAAGTCTCTTGGGAGTCAGAAGGTATACTTGTCCCATTTAAAACTTCTGATTCTGAGCCTTCAAGATTATCGTCAAATTGCGCGTCTGTTTCGAGCTGCTCCGTAAGAGCCACATCGTTCGAGATAAACACCGAATTTGGTATGTTCAAGAGCGCGCGCCCATTTGGAATTAAAGTCAAATCTTCAGCGTCGCCACTTGGAACGGGAAAATGTTTATCAATCATGTCCTGCATTATTTTGAGCGTCCTTTGGTGTTGCGCAAAGTCTTCGCGGTTCTTCCTCGCAAACGTCATGGGGATGGTAAGTGTATGCGTCCTATTGATCACGCTTTGTGAGTCAAGAGATGGCGTGGAAGCAAAATGTTCTCCTTCATCCAAGAGTTCGCGTCGCATACGTTTCCTAGAAAAGCCGGCACATCTCTTGAATTCCGTCCATATACTTTCCGATTTGTAACTCATCCAACCATTTGCATAAAGCCCCAGCGGATCCGAGAGTCCATCCAAGTACACATTCTCTTCATCCACCCACGAGTTCCACTGACCTAAAAATGACTTGTACTTTCCGAGCATACTCAACACGGCGCCAAAAGCTGCGCGAGGAGAAACCTTACCCGTACGCATCCAAATCGTCCACGCGTCGTTGCCTGCACCAGTTGCTTCGAATTCCGGATAACTGTTTGAATTACCGCACTGATGATAAAACGGAGGAACGTTAAACTGCATCTTCGCAATGTGCCCGTGGGGGATTTTTGTCATCAACTCTTCGAGATAATCGAGTATTTCTGTATGGTTCGTCCCAGCAAGCGAAGCGCCGCAGAAGTCTCTACTTTGTACAGCTTGTTCACGAGTAGACGTTGGTCCACAACCAAAGAGAAATCTAAAGATAGAAGCAAAAGCAGCCTTCGATGTGGGACCATCTGATCGCGCGTAATACGTTCGAGTATCCTTTGTAATACCAAGAGGTTCATTCCAAGCTGCGGCGATTAAATACGGTTCCCAAGCTCTAACGATATCCATTCCTGAGCCGTGTGCACTTCTATAACACGGTAAGATTTCAACGTACATATCGAGCTTCAAACTAAGTTCTCCCAACGTTCCGCCGCCTTCCGAAGTGGCGAGCCAATCTATGGTGTCTTCCAACCACTTGATTGGACCAGATTCTGTGACTCCTCTCGGGCATTCAAACAAAGATCCTGCCGCTGTTATGAGCTTTTTGAATGTAGTTGGATAGTGTTTGGCAATCGGCTTGAATTGCTCGAAGCTTTTTTGGAACAACGTGTTATTTTGCAAAGTCGTCATACCCAGATGCGTAAAAATCAGTTCCCAAGCTTCTGGAACGTGTGGATTCGTCTCGAGTGCACTCAAAAGAATATTAGTAACGCGGGGTAGAATAGAGTTGCCCTCGTTGTAATACACACTTCGAAACAAATGCATCGCGAGACGAACATCCACATACGAATCAAGACCGACATTCATGGCCAAAGGTATGGAAGCTGCGTGATCTATAGACGTTTCTCGTGTTTTTATTGGACCAGAAATATCATCGGTTTGAATAGGATTTTCAAAAGTTGTCCAATAACTGCTATAAATCCAGTTATATTTATCCATTTCCCAATGCCCATCGGGGGCCTTGTCAAAAGCGATTGCAGCCGCGTGCATAGGTTGTCCAACCATAGTAGATGGACTCCCACGACATCCAGTGTTACCCACAGCCATGTATGCCAGACGACCACACATTCCACCATCTTGGGATATTCGTGGGAGAGAATCCTTGTGCCAGTTTGATTCCATGCATTGAACTTCATAGCGCATGTAATTATCAGAGTAGTGTGCCCAAGAAGTGGCCAACCCTGGTGTCCGGTCAGCGTCTACAAATTCTTTCTTATCGGGCTCGGCAAGTTCATATCTCGACCAAATCCATTCGCACTCATCTGTCGGAATATGCGCAATCGTGTGTATCGACATTAATGGCCAAGGAGCCTCAGTTACGTCAAAAGTTGACGAAGCATAGCTTTGTTCATTCTTCTCCAACAAATACTTCAAAGCCGCGAGCGGAGAAGGATTCGGAGTTCTGGAGAGTGGTGCTGAGTTCCAGTTGTCTCGTCCTTTGTTAATGCGACACATCCTTTGAAATTCTTTCGAGGTAGTCCACACGGATGGGTCGTCTTCTCGCGCTGTCGTTGAGTTCATGATCCCACGTAAATTACGGTACTTATGGGCAAACGATAAAACCAAATCTGCAATGCTGTCGTCATCGTAGAAAGAAGTCAAGAAATTTCTTAAATATCGCACATGCTCGATTACTCGCGGATGCATCGGCATCGAAAGCGAGAGAAATGACTTACGAAGTGGCACATCTTGCTTACCCCTTTGGTTCTGAATCCAAGTCCATACTGGATCATCTGCCAATATGCTTGAGGTATTCTTCGCGTCCTGTTCATTCAAATCGAGAACCAATTCTTCCAATTCTTCCGACCATGTTTCCGTGCCGATCACCGCATCGTAAAGATCTCTAGCCTCTTGAGTACCTCCTTGGGGTGTCTGGGTCAGGTACCCGCGTCTCATGAAAACGTGAGACTTAGAACTCCTTTCTAGAGTCTGAAACTTCAACGAACCACGAAAAATAAGCGAACATTCTCCCATGGTTGCGCCTAGCTTTGGTTCAAACATTACACCTATGCATCCAACCGAATCTTTGCAAACTTTCACACATGTATAGATCGCGGCAGAAAAGCTATGACTCGCAGGTGCGCCGCGGAATTCATAAAATACAAAATCGTCGTCTTTATCCATCGCGTGTGACAATTTCGAATAATCGACGGAATTTTTGAGCACGTCGTCCATCGCAGGTGGCAAAGAAGTTTCCAAATCTGCGCTTGCAGTAAAGGTACACGTCTCAATGGCACTAGGTTTCGTCGTTGAGTTGCACGCGTGGTTAGAGTAGCACTGCGAATTCGCAGAGCATGAAACGTCTCTCATCTTTATGCCACCAGTAGCTGGGGGTACTGCCCTTTTGCAATCTCCCCAATCACCCGTTGTCCAGCTCGGATTTGTTGAGCAGTCAGTGGCGTCGCCAACCAATCCGTATCCTTCTTCGTTTTCGATGATGCTATCTACTCCAATCTTCAGTGAGCACGGACCATTAGTAGATTGGCCACTTTTGGTCCAGCCATTGAGACAAGTGCACTTATTGTGCCAATTCCATGGGGAACTTTTGTGCATGACTTTTTCACATGTGCCGTGCTCGCACTCGTTCTCACACTGTAGACACTTTTCGTGTTTTAGACACGATTGAAGGTTCGCAGGTTCAGCAGCTTCGCATTGCGCTCGACTACTGATAGTTCCATCACTTTTTGCGCAGATATTTTCTCGTGTTTTTGTGTTGCGATCTGCTTGTTCTAAGCACACGTCGTGCGGCGCTTTTGTACACTTTTCCCATGCAAGCGGGGTCCACTTAGAACTTTTCCACCAATCGGAGTCTTCTGGTTTCGCGTAGCACTCTAAATCGGTATTGTTCCGACGAGGGGCGAAACAGCAGCCAGAATCTTCGCACGTTTGTCTTCGAATGCTTACACTTTGAGCCGCACTGCGAGTACTTCTTTCGTACAAAGCGCACGGCCTGCGCACAGCCGATTCAGACCGACACCACGGAAGACAGCTGAAAGTGTTACAGCTTCTATACGTCGCTGGTTTTTGTGCAATACCTCCGCAGAGAGCATCCTCCGCCTGACTGTAATCCTCGATCGAACTACCTTTTGGCGCGCAGAACACGTTCCGACTTTGCGAACCAACTCCGCAGGGTTTAGAGCAAACGCTCCACGGGGCGGTGTTCCACGCCAACTTATTCGAGTTAAAAAAGCTGTGAAGAGGGTGTGAACTCACTACAAACGCCGTTAAATTTGCTTTCTTGACTGGATGCTCAAATTCAACTGGTGTAAAAATATTCTTGCCGAAATCTGAGGATCCCTCTGGTGCTTTTAGTTCGCTATTCACATTTCGACCATGCGGCGTGTTTGAAGTTTTGCATAGTTGCACATACAAAATGCAATTATTCGTTGCGTCATCGTAGCTTATTTCGGTGCAGTCTTCATTCTTGCACGCCGCGATGCAGTCATTGAGTGAGTTTTCGCTGCGAGTCATGAGTTGTGTCGATGTCGAGCAGTCTCTTTGCTCGCATACACGTGCGTACCCTTCGTCCGGATCTGGATCAGTGCGAATCACTTTCGCGCAGCGGAGATGTCTTTCTTCATTTTCACCGTACCAACCCATCCATTGATTGTTCTGCTTATGCTGCAAACCCTGTAGAGCTATACCAGTTGCAACAAAACCATCCGGACAGTTGGTGTAGAAAAGATTTCGAAAATCACCGTGATGGACTTGCTCGTGTGCACCATTTATGCCTTTAGAAAGGAGCGTGCTATCGTTTGTCCATCCTTCATCTCCATCGAGCGCAAAACCACTGGGGACCCCGCAACGTGCCAACACTCCTTGCTTCGTGGGATCAGTCTCGTTATTTGCAAATGCGAGTCCTGTGAGCACTTCTCCAGCGGGACAGAGGATTTTTAAATTCGGGTGCGATTCGCGGGTTGGAAAGTTTCGAATCTTCGCATAATAATCAGCAGGCTCGCGAAACAGCGTTTCTGACGAAACCCATTCATTTAAATATCTTTCGTTCTTTAGGCAGAGAGACGTATTTCCAGAGAAAGAACATTCAGAAAGTAACTCCCCGCCCGCTGTGCAACGCATGGTCTGAATTGGCCCGTGTAATTCATCCGTAATCATGACCACTTCTTCGCCGCGGAATTTCGTGTTTTGAAAAACAAGATCGAAACCAAAGTGTCTTGTGTCTGAAATCTCCTCGCAATCACAATAGCCCCAAGTATTCTTATTGCCATCCGTGTAACAGATGGGACGATTCGGCTCGGGTTTAGGTCCGCCCCATTCCAAGGTATCTTGTGGAACAAAGCATACTTGACGCCAGTCATCGTCATCGGACCATTCATCTCTGAAAAAGCCTCCCCAATTGTTTCCATGATGTCCTCCGATGTCACACGGAAAATTTTTCCCATTACCACCGCACGTAGACTTGTGACGATGCAGGTAAAGACCGCCCGTAAAGAATACACTTGCAGACGTGTTGAATGAAATCGTGCTTTCATTCTGGACGGAGAAGGATTTTGGATTATCGCTTGCTCTGGCACTGAGTCGCGGGAAAATTTTTGAATCTCCCGAAACCGTTGCGTATAGGACATCCCAAAACTTTCTCCACCTGTAATCACCTTCTCCACTTTCTCGGGCGTCCATTCGCTCGCGTATGTCTTTCACGTCAACGACGGCCGGGTCAAAGTTCTTCTTTGCGCTTATCGGCAAAATTGTCGAATTAAAGCCATTCAGATCGACATTCTTTTGCTTTTCAGCGAATGTTGTCGGATGATTTCTTTCACCTTTTACAGAGAAATTGATCTCTGGTTGCCAATCCCATTGGTGAAGCCCGCCACGTTCCCTTGCAAAAGATTTAAGAATGAAAACTTGTGGATGGGCGGAAGTCTTTCGAAGCCTGATACTCTTCGAACGCATACGACAAACAAAGTTTATCTCTTCGCCGCTCATGCTCGTCTTTGTGTAACTGAATCCGACGCAACGGTCGTTCGCTACGCAACGCTGAGCACAGAACTCGGCAAATTTCGAGTCTTTTGCATGGTGCAACTGTTGCCAGTTACCGGGAAGAGGGTCAACCATGTTTTCATATGAATGTATCAAGTACGGTGGGACGTGCTTGTAGAAATCGCGAGAACTGTACGATTCGTAAAGGTCACCACCAATTGCAATCGCCCGAGAGTACCTCTGAAATAGGTTATAATCTTTGTCGATATCGAGGCTGCCGAGATCGTGCCAGGACGTTGGTGAGTTACAATCCGGATCGTACCATGGTTTATCGCACATGCAAACTTGGTGCCTAGGATCTTCATAATCGTATCCAAAAATCTTGTTTCGACCATCCAGAACAAAGTCCTTCCAAAGCATATACGGTTGATTGACGTTTGGAAGCTCACCACCGAAATCCACATCATTTCGCTTTATACGTTCAATCGTTTTAAAATTTAAGATTGGACCAACGAGTGGGTAGTTCTCCGGTCGCACGATATAGTCGCCCTGTTTACTCAAAGTAGTCTCGGCTGCTACGTCGACTGTTTTATCCCAAATACCGACGCAACCCGTTCTTTCACCCTTCAGAACTTTAATTTTCGCCTCATCCGGGATTATTGCCGCGCCGCGTTCAACAAACAGCACATCTTGCTTCACTCCCCCAATTGCAGGAGAAGAACCGAGAACGAATTGAACCTGATTTAGTCTGTACATCGGAATGCAAACATGTGCCCCTTCTGCAAAACCGTACTTCGCACCTATGCCGGCGGCACAATGGGTGTGTTTCCCGCACCCGCTATCAGCATAAAATTTTCTCTTTGCCTTGCACGAACTTTGGTATTCTGTACAGGGCATCATTCTCCTGGAATCTTTTCGGATGGACGGACCATAGTCACCAGCATTGCAAAAACCGTCCATACCGTTTTCTAAGCGCAAAAAGAAGCGCTGATCATCGACTTCTTTTTCAAAAACCGTCTGAAACTCCGACGCGTTTCCCCAAGTGCTGACAGGATACTCCACACCTAAGTATTCCAGAGTCTTGTTTTTGTAACTACTGGGATAGAGATAGGCAGTAGATCCCGCGGGGTTCGCCTGATTCTTTTTATATTCAGAGCAACACGCTGGATATATGTACCCATAGTCTGCCGTTGTCTTATTAATGCAATGCTTAGAAGGACCGCTGGGCACAGAACTGACTCCGTGGCCGGTGCCTTCGTTCCAGATTCCAGTGGTAGCCTCAGTGACAAATACACCCTCGCTGTTTTCTCCACAATCCGTAGAAGACCACAAGTAGGACCCGGGACAGGTAAGAACGGAGTATTTTCTTGGTACTCCAAAGTAAATTTCGTCCACAGTACACATGCGTGCACCTTCGGCTTTGCAATATTGCTTGGCTGTCGCAAAGTTAACCCCGGGATTCTTTTCAGGGTAAAGGTTCTCCTTTTGGTTCCAGTTATGCATATATTTCCAATAATCACCTTTAGTAAGATTCTGCCACTTGTTCGTAGGTTGAAAACATCCAGTAGGTTTTCCTGCGATGTAAGCTGGATGATTATCAGCTGAATTGATTGCAGCCCAGCTTTGATCTGGACCGTCGTCAAACTGTAGTGTTCCGCACTTGCGCAAGGATGGATGACCCCCGAACAATCCGTTGTTGCCAAGGCCATCTAAACCGCCGCCATTATGATGCCAGATACCCCCAGCATCTGCCAAAATATCTTTCACTCCCCACGTTGTGCCGAGTTCTTCGCAAGATCTCGTGACATTACACGCACCATAACATGTATCCGATGTATCCGGCTTCGAAAGCTGGAACTGAAGGCACTCATTGTCACTCAAAGCTTGCCCCGCTTCTCCTATGCACGTTGCAGTGCGACTTTTTGTGAGCTCACATTCAGCTGAATCATCGCTTCGCGGTGCATAGGTTTGGCTATTATCCGACGGCGCACAATCCGACCACGGACCGACAATCCACCGGCGTTGAATTGAAGCTTGCCAAACGTAAACTTTAAAATCCTTCGCTTTCATGGTTGTGGGTTCTGATCGTCTCAACCCGCAGTCAGAGAGTCTGCAAATTTTAGATGGTTCGTTGAACGATATCACGTTGCAACCAGGCGTGTTACGACATGCACTCATGCAATTCATTGTCGTGTTCAGCTTACTTGTAGTGATGTGATCACAACCTCCCGTACCTGCCACCATGAGATCTTGGCCCTTCCACGTCCAGCTGACTTTATCGGTCGGATACTCGCCGTAGGTGTTGTTTTCTGCGCGCAGTGCGTCGCATCCATCATCACCCGAACCCGGTTGCGGGTCTGCAAATCCAACATGATATTTGCAAGATTCACCCGTGCTCGTTGAACCTCGACAACACGTCGATCCACATTTTGTGATTGTCGTGTTTAAGAGATCGTCACCTTCTCTAGCGTCGTGCATCACATCACAGCCGGGAACATTCGATACGCTCGTACTGCGGTAGCATCGGAAACCAACAGTTTGCTTGGGTGACCAACAGCATCCCCAAGACTCGCATGTAGATCTTCGTGATGTCAAGGAAGCGTATTTTGACTCGTCGCTCGCATAATATTCATCGCAAGGTATTCGATCTCCGATCGCAGGGACCGCACAACCCTCTGCGCACGAGTGTGTGTTGCATTCCTTCGAAATTATAGGATTTTTCCCACAGAATGCATCGTCCAGAGTGTTTCCATCAGTTCGATTTACACAAGTAGAGCTTCTTGTCAAAAATCCTCCTCCGCAGGTCGTTGAGCACTCACTCCACGTTCCAAACTCCCAAACAGCGCCAATAATGTCTTGCGCAAAGCAATCAGTGTAACCCCACGTGCCCGGGAGCGATGTCATGCAAAACGGTCGGTCGGAAAAATCAAGCGCCACGTCCCAATACTCCTCATTGTTGTATTCAAAAGGGAATTTGCACGGGGCACCGTTCGCGTTTCCTTCGCAAGTTGATAGAGCACGTGAGTAGACGGTGATTCCCGGAGATGTGACAAAGGCACTCGGCTTTGGAAGCGAATTCAACAACACTGCGTTGAACTTTGTTTCGGAAAGTATTGCTCTCAACGCTGGACTCACACTCCCTCCCCTCTTTTTCGCGCGTGCGTGCGCATTAGAAATGGCGTCGCATGTCGTGCCAACTTCGTTTGCTTGTAAACCCTGTCCGGATTCTATTGCCTCGATGACGTCCCACTTCCGCGCGTCCTCATCGCTTCTCACGACGCCATCAGATGTCGCGCTGAACGCATCGACGAGATCTTCGCGAGATATTGCAGCAGAACACGTGTAAAAACCTGCGCACCGATGATCCGCGTTGCACACGTTTTTGATATCATCGATTGTACCATTTATAGCAGTATATACCGAATCCACCAAATCGCTCATCGGCAAAAACGCATTTTGGTTCTCTACGAATGCTTTTGGCACCCGTTTCTTTCGATAAAAATCGGATTCTTCGCTCTTTCTCAACGAGTATCCTCTCGCCACGAGCGTGCACTTCATCTCGTTCAACGCGTATGAAAATCCTGCGCACGCTTCTCCAATGTCATCGCACGTCTGTTCGCAGTTTTCCAATCCCGATACGCGCTTCGCGGCGAGTTGCTCGCCAACCGAGGCTATCCTCGACCCGTGATGAAAGTAGTTTTCTGTTGTTTTGGCGCGAAGAAGTCAAGCGACACATGGTGAGTCTCGCGAAACGCAGGTATCCTCAAAAAGTCACGTATCGCGCGCGTGCGAGCAAAGAAAGAAAGGGGATAAATAAACGGGGGGTCATTTCGCTCTCCAAAATAGATATTTCTATTTCCTCACCTCTGGACGAAGATTCCGCCAATAAGCGTCTTTGGGTCCTTATCCCACCGTCCGCGTTTTGTTCGCGAACCTCGCTCTCCGCGATCGTCGAGTCGCCGCCGCGAAAGATCACCGCGAATACTGCGACAAGGAAGAGGGCGGCAACGAAGAAGAGCGTCCCTCCTCGGGTTGTTTGGACATTGAAATCCGCCAGCACTCGATGCGTGTCGTGTCGACCGTTTTGTAAACGACGACGATTTTTCTCCTTCCCTTCGACCGCCGCGAGATCTGTCGCGTCGTCCCCTCGACGACGACGCGAACCGGGTTCGGGTCGCGACGACAACAACCTCGACGACGACAACGACGACGCCATTTCTCGCGCCGGTCGTCCAAAGTTTTTTGCACCAAATTGAAGAAGACAACGATCCTTTTTAGATTATGGGGGTGTCGTCGACCGTTTGAAAAATGTCGTCGACCGTTTGAAAAATGTCGTCGACCGTAAAAAAATATCTGGCATGCATGCATTTTTGGACGAAGAGTTGAGTAGGTTCATCGTTAGCGGTAGTATTACAAATTTTTCCGGTTCGTCTTCGAGGATCCTTTTGAAGCTGCTGACGTCGTCTATTTGTTCTTCTTGTAACTATCATCATCACTACTCGTCCATGAATCTGGTCTGTTCCCTGGATCTTTCCTGTACGGATGGTTATCGTCGTGTTGGCGAGCGCCGGAGTGTGCCCAAATCATTTCCTGCTGGTGGTCGAACGCGTCTTCCCGATTATTTTTTTCGAACCAGTGGCGCGCGTCTCCGTGTCTCCGTCTCCATACTTTCACTCGAACGTCTTTCTCCACCAGCAACGGCGGCCAGAATGGAAACTTTTTGTTCAGTTTTACGCCGGTGAACCCTGTTATATTTCGCATGATTTCATACCCAGGCATTTTTTTGTATTCGTTGATTAACCAATCGTGCCCTCGGGAACCGTCGTCGTGTAACATGGCATGTAAATGACCCTCGTGTTCGTGGTCTTGCCTTTTGTTGTACACGATGACATTGTGATCGTGATAAGCTTGACCGAACCGAGAGGCGCCAGTTTGCGCGCAATGGTCGTCTATGTGTATTCTCACGTGGCCCAAGGTGTTGTGTTCCGGGTTCAACTCGTGGAAGGCGGCCAACGCTTCTCCGCCGGGATAGTTTGCGATGGACGCTTTGGCGAATACACCAATAGATACGGCACAACTGACTATAACGCCCATCCACGCGAGCGCGTGCAAAAAGTTTCCCTTTATGCTCTTCTTTCTGTTCAAATTCAATCGGTGCATCCCGCACGCCGCGCAGAAATTGAACAAAGGCAAGACCGGGAAGAGAAAACGCAACTCTTTGTGTCCTAAAAAGGAATACGCGAAAACAAAGAACGACGCGATCATAAACGCCGATCGACACCGGCGTTCGTGTTTAAACCCATACATACTCAACGGATACGCAATCAATAACATTCTCGGCAACGCGGAATACGCGTACCACAAAAACGGTTTCGTCCCGTAATGGTGACTGCGATTCGCGCCCATCGGATTGTTAAAGGACAACACTTCCCACTCTGGCCATAAATATTCCTGATCCCAATGTCTAGAATCAATCGTAATCGACGTGTACGCAAATGCCACGATCACGGTTACCATCGCCATAACGTTCGCGATAATCCGCAAACTCGCGTCGTATATATCTGTCATGCGAAACAACGTCACGTGTATCCCCAAAGGCGCCAACAACAAAATATTATCGCACCGAAATACCGCCACGACCATGCTCACAACCATTATCGCCAAAGTATCCAAAACCGAACTATTAATCTTTAATCCTCTCCTCTCTTCTAACCATAAACTCAACGCAAACGTCGTCAACGCGAACGCAAAAATGTTCGGCAACGGCCTCGAAGCGTAAAACGCCAGATGAAACTGCGCCAACGCGAGAGCGCTCGCATATACCGCGACGTCGTTCCCGAAATTCTTCCCTATTACCGTATGAAACTTGTGCAAGGAAAGAGTCGACGCGCAGCCTAAAATCATCCTCATTATGACTTGATAATGCATTTTCGTTCTCACGAACGTCTCTTCCTCGTTCAAAGTCTCCACCAAGTGCTTCAATTCGCCCCAAATCTTCTCGTTTCTAAACACGCGTTTCGTCACCGGATTACTGTTCACGACGAGCTCCATCGCTCTCGCGAGAATCTTCGTCATTTTTCCTAACACTAACGGCCCGAGAAATGTCCGAGGCACAACCCCTGGGAACTCTTTGTGGTCCCACACGTTGAGTTCATTCGCGTGGAAAATCACGTCGTGCGTTGCTTGCGTGTTGAACGATTCCTCGACTTTCGTGTACGGCGCCACGCGGACGTACGCGAGGACGAGGAGGAAGAAAAAGAGGTCGAAGAGCTCGTGCGAAATGGTGCGAAGAAGGCGTTTTCTCACGCGCATTTTCGTGTGTTTTTAAACAACGCGCGAACGCGCAGCGGAGAGAGAAGGACTAATTTTCTTACCGAAGAGTCAAGAGAGGGAAGAGAAGCTTTTTATTTGCTTTTGGCCGAAAAAACCAAAACGAATTTCCGACTGCCCGAGAGCCTTTTTTCGTCTTCCTTTTTCCTTTCTTTCTTTCTTCGTATTTCTTTCTATGTATACGAACGGACTCTTGAGAGGACGGCTTTTTTTTGGACCTTCACCTTCACCTTCAAAACGCTCCTTCTCTAAGAGAGACAGAGAGACATCATAGAGAAAACACATTTCACAGGCAGAAGAGAGGAAAGAAGCGAGGAAGAAGAAGCGAGGAAGAAGAAGAAGAAGAAGAAGGAACTTTTACGACTTTTACGACTTTTACGATGAAAACGCGTTCCTCTCGGTCCTTTTCTTCTTTTAAACAACCCGTCTTCTTTTCCTTCTTTTCCTTCCTCGTCTTCTTTGTGTCTCTCAAAGAGCGTTGGTTTTGTCGTTCGACGAGACCGTTTTTCTTCTCGACATCATCATCTCTCCTCGAAATCGTCGGAGAAGCTTCTCCGTGTAGTAGGGGAATGTTCCTCTTCGCTCGCGCCGAGGAGGAAGAAGAAGAAGACAAAGGAAAAGAAGAAACTATCGCGACGACGACGAGGAGGAAAAGAGAGAAGAAAAAGAAGAGCAAGAAGACCAAGAAGAGTAGTTATAAAAGTAAAATCGAGCAAACGTACGGGGATAGCGGGGAAATCATCGTGGAAGATTTAACGGATCCGAAGAATTTCGACGAACGGAGAGGCGACGTGCGATCGACGCACCAGATGTTCGACGAAGGCGCCGCCGACGAAGACGACGCCACGCGCGGGGTACTGGATGAGTTACAGGAAATCGGGAGGTCGGTGGATGATGTCGTCGACGACGGAGGACCGGCGATACCGAGGCATTACGTTTGCAACGCGTGTCAAGCGTCGGCGAGGAAGTTGGACGCGGATTTGTCCGAGGAAGAGTTTAAACGCGCCAGAGGGGCGAAATACGGGAAGAAGTTGGAAGAGATGTACTATTTAGACGCGATCGAGAAGAGTTGCGACGACCACTCGCACTGGCACTTGTACCACGCGCACGTCTACGACAGCGGGTACCATTATTTAGCCGGACCTTTGTTAGGGAACGCGAGCTCGAGAGGATCGAAACCGTTCGTGAGAGATTTTAGCAAACACAGATGGCCGAAACGATTGAGAGATTACTGTCAAGTTCTGGTGAACGAATTCGACGAGGAAGGCGTGTACGCGAAACACTACGAGTTGCAAGAAGAAAAACTCGCGTGGGAAGAAGAAAAAAGAAAAGAGGAAGAGGAGGAATTGGAGCTCGAGAAGACGATGACGGAGGAGGAAATCAAACTGAGAAGGAGAAAGAAACGAAGAGAGGAGATTTTACACCCGTGGGATAAGAAGAAAAAGAAGCGAAGAACGTTCGATTTCGCGAAAAAACTGTGCTACCAATCCGAACCGCCGAAATGCACTTTCGATACCGAGTTTAAAAAGAAAGCGTTTTTACAACTCGCCACGCACGAAGAAGAACAAAGGGCTAAGGAAACGCAAAACTTAGGATGGAGCGAAAGAGAGGGTGACATTGGAGGCATTCGGTACGAACCGACGACAATAAACCCCGCGAAGAAGAAGAAAAAGACGAAGAAGAAAGAAGAGTTGTAGTAACAAACACCAAATCGCGTAAATGCGTTTTCCTTTCCTTTTCGAGGAAGGAGAGCTTTTTTTTGGTTGAAGAAAAGGACGACGAGACGACGACGTAAAAGAGGACGGCACGACGATTACGACGTTGCAGTATTCAGGCGTTTGAATTCGTCGTCTGAATCGTCGCGTTTGTGTATTACGCATAGTTTAAAAAACCAGTACTAGTATAGATAGTGAGTCGCCTGCATAGCAGTATTTAGGGTAACATAAAAAACCCTAAACTTTTTTTTTGTGTATCGACATCCAAAAAAAAAAGGGCGCGTCCCTTCAAAGAAAAGAGCGCGCTTTCGTGCGCACTCTAACATCAATCAATCAAAACACCACCACGACATCATCAATAATGAGCGCATCATCAAAAGCAGCAGAGCGCGATCCTCTCCTCCCGTACGCCAGACAGTTCGGGTCCATACGCGAGAACGAAGACGAGAACGATGACGGGAAGAGATTCGAGCGAAGAGGCGCCTCATCGGACGACGTCGAAAACGGGAGAAAGAAGACGTTCTTCCTCTTCGACCACGGGGGGGCGCATTCATCTCGAGACGCGGGGTCGAGTAGGGCGAAAATACACGCTTCGTTTTTATACGTTTTACTGGCGTGCGTTTTGTTCTTCTCCGGCGCGATGGTTGGTTCCTCCTCCTCGCCGTTGTCAAAGATGATTTTGATGTCGAAGGAAGATGGTGTCGCTTCGGCAAAAGGACAACCGCGAAATCAACACCATCGGCTCGGGACGATGGCGACGATCGAAAACGCTCCCGGTCAGAAGACTTTATCATCAACGTTGATGAACAACAACAACAATAAGAACAAGAATAATAATAATAATAACAACAACAAGAACAAGAACAACGGCACTGCACAGTCTTCTGATGTGGAAGACTCGTCTTCGTCTTCGGAATCTTCGTCGGGAGGGCAGGAAGGCGCGAGCGAGGAGGACGCGTACCAGTCTCTGATGGAGATGTTTGGGATTTTCGGCGGCGCGGCGCCACCGACGAGAGAGGCGATCGAGGAACCGGAACCGAGCTTATCGGAGGAGAATCAAGATTTGTTGAAAGAAGAAGAGAATCACTATTCGAGGATTGGATCGGATTTGGGGTACTTCAGAGCGCCGTCGGTGAGGAACGATACTTTAGTGTTCGTTTCGGAAGGGTCAATTTGGCTTTCGCATCTGAGAGGAGGTCCAGCGGCGAGGATTTCGAGCAGTTATTCGTACGAATCGGTGCCAAAGCTCTCGCCCGACGGGAAACGAATCGCGTTTTTAGCGGAAGCTGCGGACGGGTTCGAAGTCTTTGAGCTCCCCATCGCCGGAGGCGTGGCGAGACAAGTCACGCACGGCGCGCAGGCGTACGGGTTGTCGCAATGGTCCGGCGACCACGAGCTTTTGATTTTAACGACGCAATTTTCCGATCTCGGAAATCCGCAGTTGGCGAAAGTCGACGCTTTAACCGGGAAGGTTTCGGTGTTGCCGTTTGAAAAAGCGCACGGAGGCTCGAAAGATCCCAAAGGATGCTACTTGTTTTATCCTTTGAGACAATCGTCCTCGACGAAACGGTACGAAGGTGGCGAACAGGCGAGAATTTGGAGATGGTGCGGTGAAGGTGCCGTCGGCGCGAACGGAACCGCTTGGTCAGAGGCGAAAGAGTTGACGCCAGAATCGTGGTCCATGCGAGGCGCGTGGTCGCCGCAAACCACGGACAAGCTCAGCGGCAAGGTATTTTTCATCAGCGACAAAACCGGCGTGGCCAACTTGTGGGTGATGAACGACGACGGCTCGAAAAAGACGCAACTGACGTTCGAGTGCGAGTTCGACGTGATGGAGTATGCCATCGACGGTACTCGCATCGTCATGCGCGTTGGCGCGGATTTGAAATCAGCGACGTTGAGCGCGGCTCAAATCGAAGGCGGCGTGATCATTTCCGAGGCGACGACGTTGAAGATTAATCTTTTATCCGAATTCCGCGAGGCGCAGCCCATGTTGCTTTCCGATCCGCTTTATGAAATGTCCGAACTCGCCATCTCAGACGATGGCATTTACGGCGCTTTTATCGTGAGAGGTCAGGTTTACTTTTCGCCGCTCGTCGCGCAACTCGGGACGAGAATCGAAAAAGTTACCCAGTACGAAGGCATGGTTCGATACAAGCACGTGCAGTTCATTCCAAACTCGCATCCAAGTGATCCAATTAAGTTACTCGCGTTGAGCGACGCCAGTGGTGAATACGACTACGTCGTTCTGGAAAGAGACGAGGACAACGGAGTCAGCTATTGGTCGGAAGCGCAAGTCACGCAAGACGGGGCCATTCAAGGAGGTTTGTCGTATTCGCAAATTTCTCCCGATGGCACCTCGCTCGCTTTCGATGATACCAACGGCCACGTCAAGTTGGTGAATTTCACCAACACCATCGTCAACACGGAGGAGTTCCGAACGCCAATTTCGCCGGAGGATGACCCCATCGGTGCCGGAGGACTCGGCGGCGCCGAGGACTTTTCTTCGGAAATGCCGCTGTTGTCGCGAATGCAGAACAGCGGCGCGGACGAGGAAGAGGTGCTCGACGCGGCGTCGATTTTGATCAAACGTCAACGCGTGTTGGATAAACGCACGAAGAAGATGCAAGCTGGTCGAAAGTTTGTCAAGGCGGACATGCGCGCGCCAAACTTTCGAGAGACGTCGTCGTCGTCGTCGTCGTCCTCTCCGAACGTGGCGTCGCTCGGTAACCCTCAGCAGCAGCAACAGAGTGCCAACGTAAACGCAAACAAGAAGAAGGTGAACAACAACAAGCCTTCCTCGTCCGCGAAACTCTCCGCGTCTGATAACAATCAAGCGAACGTCCGCAACATCGTCTCTGGTTTACAACCCGAATCCGCGGGAGAATACGCCTGGTCTCCAGACGGCACTTGGCTCGCCTACGTCTCTCTCTACCAAGACACTGACTTTGAAGTTATTTATGCTTGGAACACGAAGACGAACGAACGAGTGCGCATCACGCCGCCGTCCTCGAACTCGAGATCGCCGACGTTTTCCCCGGACGGTTTGTTCCTCTACTACTTCAACGACGCGCAGTTTTCCTCCGGGTCAAATTCACCGTACGGCTCCAGAGGGTCTGAACCGGTCTACGAAGACGGAGAAAGTTTGTACTGTTTGCCTTTGAGAGAAGGTTTGGCGTGTCCGTTCTTCTCCGGCGACGAGATGAATGCAGCGGGCACGGTGTTTGATCCTACTTTGGGGCAAAAATACCCGACGAAAATTTCGATGAAGAACATCGAAAAGAGATCCGAGGTGGTTCCTTTTGTCGATCGCGCGAGATACGAAAGCATGTACATCATCGGTAGCGGCGCTACGATTTTGTTAAACATGTACGATTCCATGGGAAGCTATCTCATCGCTGTCGACATCATGCAAGGCTACGTTACGCCAATTTATCCGGACGCTTACGACGTTTTGGTGTCTCGCGACTTGCAAGTTGTCGTTTTGTTCACAGAAGAAGGCGTCGCGCTCATGTCTGCGCAGACCATCGCGGAAACTCCGGATCAAGATGCGATTCTCGCTCAAGCCTTGTTGTGGTTACCGCCGGAGACATGGACGGTGAAACTCAACCCGAGAGAAGAGTGGATGCAAATGTACGACGAGGCCATGCGCACGATGCGAGACAACTTTTACGATCCGAACCTCCACGGTGTCGATTGGCCGGCTGTTACGGAACGGTATCGTCCGTTGGTAAAAAGATTGACCTCCAAGAATGAGTTACGAGACGTTCTCGAGCAAGCTTTGGGAGAATTGTCCGTCTTACACGTCTTTGTCGACGTCGAAGGCGGCGAGGCTTTTGAAAAAATTGGCATGGGACAGAGTTCGGCCTGCTTGGGCGCTAAATTTGAGCAAGTTCCTCAAGGTTTGCGCATTACGAAGATCTACGACACCTCCGAAGTGTTGATGGCCCCGAACTCACCTCTGTCGGCGATGGCTGTGGATTTGAGACCCGGCGATATCATCACTCGAATCGATGGCGTTTTGGTCAACGCTTTGTCCGATCCTCTCCCGAAACTTTTAATGGGTAAAGCGTATTCGCAAGTGCTCTTGGAAGTCATTCGCGGCCCGAGAACGAAGGAAGAGATGGCAGAGTTGGAAGAGTTGCAAGAAATGATTGAAAGCGTGCAACAATCGAGCTCGAGTTTGGGCGTCGCTCAATCAAACGCGCTCCGAAGGTCGTCCCTTTCGTCTTCTTCCATGGCATCAAAAAGGTCGCGCACAAGTACCGCCGCGGCTCCCAGTGGCGATGGTCAACAAAATAGCCCGAAAAGATCCGGCGAGCAATATTTCAACGGCGGGACTTTGAATGCGTTCAATCCGTTGACGGATATCGCACGATCGGCTTTGAAATCGAATCGATTGGGGTCGCACTCGTCGTCGGCGAAACCCTCCAAAGACGCGGACAGTAGCAAATCATCAGACGGCGCTTCTAAAAGTTCTTCCTCGGGTAAGATGGGCGAAGAAGAGGAGGAAGAACTAGTCATGCTCGACAGAGTCGTCGTCGTTCCTCTCGACGTCGGGACGTGCTCCGCGCTTCAAAAAGCGGACGCTTTGAACAGAAGAAAAGCGAAGGTTCGCCACGACTCTAACGACACCATCGGTTACGTCTATCTCGAAGACATGGTCCAAGAAGGACCGGAAACGCATTCCATGGATGACTTTGCCAGTCAATTTTATCCGAACTTGCGAAAAGGTGGCTTGATCATTGACGTGAGAAGAAACCATGGCGGGAACATCGATACGTGGGTGTTGGAACGCTTGAGAAGAGTGGCTTGGATGTTTGAGTCCCACCGCAGCGGCCCGGGAGAGACGACCATGCAATACTCTTTCCGCGGCAAAGTCGTCGTATTGATCGACGAAATGTCCTCTTCAGATGCGGAACTTTTTGCCGCTGGTTTCCAAACCATGAAGCTCGGTAAGGTGATTGGCGCCAGATCCTGGGGCGGCGCGGTCGGGTACTCTGGCAACCCGGAGTGCTCCTTAGTCGACGGCGGCTCGTTCACCATCCCTTCGTTTGGTCCGTACCTCGGTAACGAGTGGTTAATCGAGCAAAAAGGTGTCATCCCGGATATTCCAGTAGCAAACTTACCCATCGAATCCTTCCACGGCACCGACAAGCAACTCGACGCCGCCATCCGAGAAGTTTTGAAGGAAATCAAGGCGTCGCCGGATGTGAAAATTCCAGAGCACCCGCAGTTTCCCGTGAGAGCGTACGACAACGCGAAGTGTTTGGCGGATCAACAAGAGGAAGGAGCGAAGACCGAGTTGTAAGAACGGAGGAGGGCAGGTATTAGAAGAAGAAGAAGAAGAGAAAGCGAAACCGAAACCGAAACCGAGAAGGAGAGAGAGAGAGGGAGAAGAGAATATAGAAAAGAGAAATTAAACTGTTTTAGAGTGAGTGAGAGAGAGAGAGAGAGAGAGAGAGAGAGAGAGATGTGCGCGTAATGCGTTCACGCGCGTTGTAATTTACTTTTGGTACCATTTATTATTATTATTATTATTATTATTATTATTATATGCGCGTGAATAGAGTCTCCGCGTCGTCTTCTACTCCCGAGAAGCGAACACCCTTTCCTTTTTCATTTGCTGACTCACACGTGTTCTTTTCTCTCCAAAAAGCGTCAGAAAAAAACGCATAAAACTTTCTTAATGCGCTTGGTAATGTTGCCATCCTCTCCGTCGCTCGCGACTCCGAATTGGGGTGGTTCTCGTTGTCATTCGACGACGACGACGACGACGACCTTATTGTCGAGGACGAGGACGACGACGGGTAAGGCACCATCGTTCGTACGCCGCGGACGACGACGACGACGAAACGACAACCTTAACGGCTTTTTTGTCCTCCGATTCTCTTCTTGTTCTCGTTCTTTGAGGACGACGACGACGACGACGACGGGCGGCGGCTCGCTTCTTCTTTCTTCTCCGCGAGAAAGAGGAGGAGAACGCGAGCGACGAGCGATGAGGATGCGCGTCGTCCCGTCTTCTTCGTCGTCGTCGTCTTCTTCTTCTCGAAAAGGCGGCGATTCGGATGACGATGATTTTAACGAGAAGGTTGCCGAAGTGAGCGAAAATTTGACCACGAACGAAGAAGCGTTGCGAGCGAAGATTGGACAGTTGCAAGAACGCGTGAAAGCGTTGAGGAGGACTCAATCGACGCCAAGAAAAGAAAACTTTCCCGCGACCGCCACTGCCGCGGTTTCTGTCGCGGGCGCCGCGGCGATCGACGAGAGAAGAGGCGGCGCGGCGACGACGAGGAGCGGAGGCGACGAGAGGAGAGAAGGAGAGGGCCAAGGGGCGGATGTTGAAGGAGCAGTGGATGCGGATGGGACGGGTACTTTCTGGGAAGACATTTTACGAGCGTCCGTGAGTACGTTGGAGGATATATTCAGCGGCGCGTCGTCCTCTTCCTGGGACGAAGACGAAGACGACGTCGAAGAAGAAGAACGAGAGGAAACTTCGCTGACGGTTGGAATCGAGAAGGGTGCGGAGACCGTGGACGTGGACGGTGGAAAAAGGGAGAAGACGAGAAGAGATGGTAATAGTAGCGGTAGTAGTAACAGTGGTGATATTGAGGGCAGGAAAAAGAACCAGGACAGCAGGTGGGAATGGCAAAGACAGTTTGATACTCCGAATCAGTTCATGGGGCATTTCAAGAAAGCGCCGGCCGAGAAAGGAGAAGAGAAGAGGCTCACTACCACCGCGGCAAATAGTACTACTACAACTGACTCCACCACTCCAGTGATAACGACAACTACAACGACGACGACGACAAAAGAAGAAGAAGAAGAAGAAGATTCAACGAATGCTGGCTCAAACTGGATCCCAGACGCGAGCGCGTTTCTTTCGCGTCTTCCGCTTCCGCCTTTGATCGGAAATTTGTTTTCTGGATCATCTTCATCCTCGACTGCAACGGCGACTACTTTTGCTGCTAATGCTGCTGCTGATTTAAGCATAGCTGAGCAAAGTGAGGAAGTAAACGCAGAAGACGACGAACGAATAATCGATGAACAACTTCGCGACGCGAACGTAAACGCCGTCGCGGTTGCAAACAACGCCTTGCAAAAATTAACAGCCGCTATTCAAGAGATTGACTTACAAATCGATAGAGAATCGCCGCCACGCACGCCAAGATCACCATCATCACCACCACCACCATCAACAGCGCAAGAAGGCGGGGCTTTCATCACCGCCGAAAATCAAAGTGAAGAGGATACGTTCAACGATTTAAAGGAGGCGCTCTCCGAGGCGATTAAAAATGCAGACAAAGCAAAAGCAAAGCTTGGAGACGTCGAAGTAGCGGCAAATGACGTTTTGAAAGTGCGCGAACGCATCGAAACGTATCGTCAAAGCGCGACGTATAAGAAGAACGTTTCTTTGACATCTTCCGAAAATGGTAAACGCGGCTTGAGTGAAAGTCAGCCGGAAAATATTCAAGCTTTGCGTCAAGCGCTCGAAGCTGCCCAGGTCAAATTAAAAGAAGCTTCAGCTTCCTCGCGTAAACAAACTGTCGTTGTTGCCAGACAAGTTTTGGTATTGAGAGAACTTTTCGAGCCAGGAGCACAAAAGTCTGCAGAGAAGAGTAGTGAGAATGACGCCGATACCGATATTCAACGAGAACAACAACAAGAGGGACTGGTAGAAACGAAAAGAATCGACGAAGGTTTGTACAGTAAAATCAACTCGGCTCGTAAAGTAGCCGAAGATGCGATTGTTGCGTCGAATATTACCGAAACTTTAGCGAAACTAACGTCGTGGCCAGGCGCAAAACTTTCGCAAATTGTGACGAGGCAACTCGAAGAGATGGCGGCGATTGATGAAGACGCGGAAGATTTTGTCGGGTCAACAACATCAACCGGTGAAACCGACAGAAGCGATAACTTGGATAGCATTCTCCAGCCTGCTTTAAGAAACATGGTTTCCTCGTCCTTATATCGAGCGTCCGAAGAAGATACGAAGAATGCTAGGATTGCTTGTTCTCTTTCCTCTTGGATTTATAATTTTCCGGACCAAACGACAAAGGATGGTTTAACTCGAAACGGTTTGACCATGTTATGGAATTCGCACGAGCACGAAGAAGCTCTTTCGGAGGATGAAATTAGTGGCAACGACAGTCAACAACAACAACAACGACTCGTCCAAACCTCGAGTGTTGAGAATATCAACTTCACCGATGCCGAAGCCGCCGACTCGGAGATGAACAACGCAATTCTTTTAGAAAATTTGAAAAAGGAAAGACACAATCGAGAAGAATCGATTCGCTTAGCTTCTGCGGCGGCGGATGAAGCCATCAAAGCGTTGGCATCGGTGAAGAGAATGCGAGAATTAAAACCTGACGATCAAAACGCGGCCGAGGCTGCAAGAAAAGCCACGGAGCTCGCTAATTTGGTTTCTCAAGAGCTCACCAGAGTTTCGGAGTCTCAGAAAACGTTGAAGAAAGAACGCTCGGCGTTGTTACGCGAAAGCGAGAAAATAAGCGAGTTACAAAAACAAAGAGCAAAATCGAAAGCGTCTTCGGAAAACGGATTACAAAAGAAAAAGAAGAAGAATGGTAATAACAAAGAAGCCGGTGAGAATGCGGTGATGCCGGTGAACTATTGCGTGGGCGTAGACAAGGAAAACGCAACGTTATGGATTGTCGTCGAAGGATCGACCAACTTTGCCTCGTGGCAAACCAATTTAACTTGGACACCCACGACGTTTGAGGATAAAGAAATCAGAGTCCATCAAGGAGCGTACGCTTGCGCGCAAAGAATGTACGATCGCGTTGAAAAATTGTGTAAAGACCATTTGAAGACGTTTGGCTCTAAGAAGGCTCGGATAAAATTAACTGGTCATTCAATCGGTGGATCTCTGGCGTATTTGCTCGGTCTGATGCTCATTCTGAGAAATGGAGTTCCTCGATACGCGCTCGATGATATCTGGACGTTCGGGTCGCCGTACGTTTTCGATCGCGGTGCGGAAGATTTGATGCAAAGGATTGGGCTGCAGCGAGATTTCATTAAAGGCGTCATCATGGGCAAAGATATCGTACCTCGATCGTTTTCGTGCTATTATCCTCCGTGGACGCGTTCTATTTTGGGCTCGGCTCCCTGTCCTCGGCCGTTCAAATGCGTGAACATGCCTACGCTCTTAAACGAAGAAATGATGTACGCACCTTTGGGTGACATGTATCTTTTACAACCCGTACACGGTTCGGCGCATCCACTTTTACCAGAAGGACCGGGATTCTATAAGCTCCAAGGAGAAGAAATGTACGACATAATCGCCGCTAAAGCTCGCGAAAGTAGTTCGATATCGACGATGAGTCTAGATGCGAGTTTCGACGAAGAATCGCATTGGCTCGATGCGCAAAAAGACGAGCGTAAACTTGATTTTTACGCCGATGAAGTAGCTCAAACGCGAGGGTCAACAACAACTTCAACGACGAAGACTCTGTCTGAGAATTTAAACAAGATTGCGTGCTTAACGCAAGCGGATGCAGCATTAACGGCGTCCTTGATCATTTCCCAGATTGATAGAGAGCTCTTGACCAAAGCGAAAGAAGGCGTCGGCGGTGATCTATCGGTGATAATGCGAGAACAAACTCGAGATGCGGCGCAGAGAGTGATACTCAACACGCCACATCCACTCACAGTTTTGTCGGATCCGAGAAGTTACGGTTCGCAAGGTTCAATCAGTCGTCACCATAATCCGTACTCATATCAAAAAGCTTTGTCCAGAGCTGCGAAAGCTTCGGCGGGAGAAAATAAAGAATATTCATAAACACGCGAACAGTAGCAGTGAGCTTGTAAAATAAAATTTGTATGTACAACAGATAATGATAGTATATTTACGCGGCTTTCGCGAAGCCGACTCTGGACCCGCCGTGATCAAATACCGTGTGATACGGTCCCAAAAACACGTCACCTAGAATCCACAGAGGACCCATTGGTTTAGGAACATCTAAACCCATGAAACCGCTAATGCACGTGTTTGAGCCTTGTCCATCATCAATCTCTAAGACGTACTGTTTCGGCGTCAATTCGAAAGATTTACCGGCAATTGTAAACGAAATATTTGGCATTTCAACGATGGCGTTGCAATCGACTCCGGCTTGTCCACCCGGCTGCGCCGGGACAAAGTCACAAACCTTCTCGAGTTCATTCAAAACAACCGTACGAGTCACGTTCGCTTGCAATAACTCCTTCGCGTAATCCACGGCCATTTCACACGCCGAGCACGCAACTTTACTCTTTTTCGTTTCTTTTTCCTCATTCTTCTTTGACGGTTTGAAAAGATCGCCCAAAAGCGAGAGACCCCCGCGAAGACCGCGATGTTTCTTTTCCTCTCTCGTCGTCATCAATAATTTTCGAGACGTAGCCAACACCCCGGTTGGCTCACTTATTTCTTTTTCAATCGCATTTGTTTCAGCGGCAGCTGGACAGATGTTCAAACTCTCGCAGATTTGACTCGAATCGTACGTTTCGATGTCGTCCAAAAATTCTTCGCCGTAACGTTTAATGGCAATCTTACACTCTTGAATCATCAAGTTTTCGGCGCCGATTGCGTCGTTAATTTTATCGATGACGGCGGAAGGTCCGGCGAGCAACGATGTTCCTGTATCTGCAATCGCTTGATGCTTAGTAGAGGAGGAGAACGACACCGTCGTCTTGTCGTTTTTGTCGTCGATGAATGAAAACTCACCAACTTTCACGTCATCCAAATCGAATTGCCAGTAGCCTTTCTTCGTCAAATCCACCCAGACGTGCTCGCCGACGAAGTGCTTCTCGTCGACGCCACCAAAGACGAGTTCACCACCATCAACCACACCGTCTCCGTCTTGATCTCTGTTTAACCAAAACGAAAACTGATCTTTCTCGACTTGATTTTGCGCGACGGCGTTATCAAACACCGGCGTGACCCCGTCGACGGCGATTTCCTTAAATCCCAATCCTAAGATCCCGTCAAACTTAGCGAAAAGGAACGTCAATCCCGGCTCTTTCGTCGCTTCCGCAAACGTCTGATCTTTAATTTCAATCGAATTTCCCAAACGCACCGTATCCGAGCTCAAGAACCCGCTCAACGACCCAGATCCGTATTGAATTGCAAAATCCTCACCGTTCGGCTCGTACGACCTGCTCTTCTCGCTGTCGTACTTTTCGTGCGCGTCGCAGGGAATTTGAGAAAACTTGCACTTTGACGACGGCACCCACAAATTCGAGCTCCCGGTATCGAAACACACCTGAAATTTCTGCCCTGGCGTTCCGATTTCCACCGGACCGTAATATTGCGCGTCCATGTAATTCGCGATGGGCACCGACGACGTCGCTCCTCCTTCTCCTCCGATCGCCGCGTCTTCAGACGATTCCATCTTCTTGTCCTCCATTAAACTCGTTTCGGCGTTTCTCGTGTACTTCTCCACCATTTGCTTCTTCTTCATCTCCGCGTGTTTCGCGCGCAGCTTGGACGCTTTCATCTTCGTTTGCCAGTTTTCGCTCATCGCTTCCTTGTCCTCGTTTGCTTTCATCAAAGGCACCTTTTTTTGCAAGGACACGCGGTGAAGAACTCCTTGGACGTTATTACTCTTATTACGTTGATGATGATACCGAAGACCACCAAAACCATCATAAAACAGCATCAGCATCGCTCCTCCTACTAAAGCGAGCGTTATCGTCAACGAACGAGGACGTGCGCGACGTTTGTCTTCTTCTTCTTCTTCTTCTTCTTTAGGGAACATGATGAGGAATTCTTCTTCACCGCACAAAATTCGTGACGAAGATGATGATGATGACGATGATGCTTTTGGTATGTAAAAGATGAAAGAAGACCAACGAAGTGTAGTAAAACGAACACTTTTAGAAGACAAAACCAAACGAAGTCGAAAAACGAATTCTCTTCTTCTTCTTCTTACGGTACACGTCTTCTTCCTTTATTATTATTAGTATTATTAAACAATATATGAGCGAGAAATTATGAAATTATGATTGCATTTTGTGAATTTTGGGCAAATTTATTATTATTATTTAAACTACTGTGGTACTACTCTGACTAGGTAAATTACAACTCAACTAGGACTCCCAATCTTGAATATTCTAACAGAACACGCCGTCGCACAAGCTTTACGTCCTCTCCTTCTCCTCCGTTTCCAAATCTCATCGCATGAGAGTACTCCGAATAGCGACCACCACGGTGCTCCCGGTTTAAAATTTCTGCTCGAGTATTCCAATCGTCGTCCCATGAGCATGCTTCGAATAGCTGATACTTTACAACACCCGTAAGTGGTTCAAGTTACTACTCGCGTTCGCTCCTAGGCAGCGCCGCGCAAATTAAACGTTTAATTATTATTGGTCGATGTTATTGTTTTCGACATCTCCTTCTTCCAAGACATTGACATTTTCTTCTTCTTCTTCTTCTTCTTGTTGCTGTTGCTCTTTGCGCTGGTATTTGCGTCTCCGCGGTTTCTTCGATTCCCGGAGAGGGATATCTTTGAACTCACCGTTCGGTTTAAACAGTCTGACACTTCTTTGGTACTACTCTAAAATACTAAATTTTACCTCTTTCTCCTCTTTGTCTTTCTTTCGAAAACGACGTCGGTACGCGCGACGAATTTACAAGAAGAAGAAGAAGAAGAAGAAGAGTCCCCGTCGTCGTCGTGTTTTGAGGAAGAAAACAGTCTCGAGCCTTCGTGAACGGGAGAGTTCTTCGCGTTTCCGTGAGGGAAGCACAAGACCGCGCCGACTCGCGGCGCGACGGCGTTACCGACGATGACTTTTTTCTTCTGTTCTTCTTCGTTAGTATGATCGTCATCATCGACGGAATAGAACGTCGTCTCGCCACCTCGAAAGCTATCGGTCAAGTAGATGAGAAACGTGAGGCGCGTCGTCCGCTGGTTTTCTTTATTATTAGTGTTGTTACCGTCGAGGAGCGCGTTCGCGTCGACGATGAATTCGTTGGTTTGTTCGTCGAGCATACCGCACGGCCAAGCGCCGTCGAGATGTCTGCGATAGACGCTCTTATCGTCGTATTTGAATATTCGAAACCGCGGGTTTATGCCGACAGGAAGCCAATAATGGTGGACAGAATTATCGTCGTCGTCCTCGTCGTCGTCGTCTTCGAACGCATCTTCTTCGTCGGCGTGGAAATGGTCGCGAATTCGTTGCCAAATATTTTCTACGACAGCATTATACACGCATATTTCGCAATACTCCATCGACTCTTGGTCGTTCTCGTCGTCTTTAACGAGTCCACACGCCAAAGCGCTTCGAACGAATAACTCACACTCTGCTTTCGCGAAAACAGACGTCAACGCGAATATCCCGGGTCCAACCGTTTGACTCAAATCGACGCGATTTACTCTCGGCGCTCGAAAGCCTGCCGGCGCGAGTACCAAAGCGTTTGGAGAGACTGGTCGAAAGAGTTTCAACGGTAAACGATTTGCCGGTCGCCGTCGACCGTCGTCCTCGCAACAAACGATGAAGCGTAAGCTATTATTGTTGTTACGCAAAGCGGCGGCGTGTATTTTTTCCTCTTCCTCTTCCTCTTCCGAACGCGCGGGTAACTCAACTCTGTTTCTAATTTCCACGCGAACTCTTTCGCGACGAGGAGAAGCATCATCATCGCTCACCATCCACGCACGAATCATTTCTCGTTTTTTCATCTCGAGACTAGGCGCGAGTCTTCCCGCGCTCTTCTTCCTCGTTTTTTTCTCCTCGTCGTCTTCGTCGTCGCTGCTTTTGCGAATTAATTTCAATACCCGCCACAAAAGCTCGTCCTCTTTCTCCTCTTCGCCGACGACGACCATGTGACCACCACCGATGCCGTTGAAACTCTTCCTCGCGAACGAACACCCTCGCACTAAATTCTCCCTACCAATCTTCTCGATCGTCTTCTCGACGCCGCTCACGTTCTCGCCCTTTCCGCTCTTTCCGCTCTCGTCAACGACGTCCTCCTCCCCGTCCTCGTTATTCTCAATCAGGAGTAACTCTGCGGCTGCGTTTGCATCTCCCGCCGCGCAAAACGTAAAATACGCGCATCGCAAAGACGCGTTCGTCAAACGAAGAAGTTGATGAGTCGTCGTCGTCGTCGCAGTAAACACTCGTCGACGACGACGCCCTTCAACATTTTTGGTGTTCAACTGCTTGACTTTTCCCAGGACTTTCTTCACCGCTTTCGCGTTCGCGCGGAGTTGACACAACGCGAGCACTCTCTCCAACAGTTGAGAGAGATTGCGAAAAGAAAAGAGTTGTTCCTCCGAGGAGAACAAACACACTTTGTCGCAGTCTGAATCGTCCCCTGTGTGATCGTCTGAGATCAAAAGCAAGTCGTCCAAGACGTGCAAAAACGCTTTCACCGAGGAGGTCAGATTTCCCGCTCGCAACGCGACGTCGCACACGCGCTTCTGTTTGTTCGTTTCGACGACAGAAGAGGAGAGAAACGACGACGCGTCGTTTTTGTTTACTTTTGCGCGACGAGCGAGCGAGGTGTTTATCTCCTTTGTCTTTGTCTTCTTCTTCTTCTTCTTTGACATGATGATGAGGATGCAAAAGCCGTTGAAGACGAGCGTGTGCGTGTTCTGAAGCGCGAGCGTTATGCGTGTTCATGTTTATAAATCATAATGAAGGCAAAGGTATTACTCTGTGCGATGCAAAATTAGTATTAAGTAGTGCGTGTTTTACTAAACTCTCTCTCTAACTCTCTTTTGTCTCTCTCATTTCGCGCGATGACGTTATTCTTCTTCTCAACTAAACGTACGCTCTCTCGTTTTCTCGCTCTCGACTACTTCGCGGCGGCGGCTCGAACGTTGAAGACGAAGGCGTCGCACTTTTCTTTCGACTTTACGACGCCGCTCTCGTCGCAGACGCCCGAGGCGACGTCCACACCGTTCGGACGTAACACCATGACCGCTTCGGAGCAGTTTTCCGGCGTCAATCCACCGGCTAAAATCCATCCTTTCCTGGAACATCCTTTGGGAACTTTTAAGTTTTCCCACTCGAATTTCTCCCCAGATCCGGCGTTGACGCCGTCGATTAACACGTAATCTACCGTTTTCCTCGGTCCATTTACCCAATCAATCGGTGCTTTCCACCCTTTCTCCCCGGATAACATTTCTTTCCTTCTCGAGGCTAACTCCTCTTCGCTCTCCCCCGGCATTTCCGTCACGATTTTCCCGCTCTCGTCCGCCGAGCACACCCAAATAACTTTGATCTTTTGCGGAATATCCTTCAGAGATTGTCTGGCCAAATCGCCGTGTAACTGCGCGTGCGTGTTATATCCAAGCTCTTCGCATATCTTCGCTATCGTCGCTCCGTCTTCGTCCACGAACACCGCGACTGGCGTTATCACTCTTTCTTTACTCTTTTCGCACTCCTTTACGATCTTTTTCGCTCGTTCGATATCGACCGACCTTTTACTCTTGGGCCATAAGATCATCCCAACGTGTGAGGCGCCGCTGTCGATGGCGACGCGACAATCTTCCGCGGTGGTGATGCCGCAAATTTTCACCACTTTAGGTACATCGAAATTCATCGCATTCTTCTTAGTAGGGGTATTCGTTTTTCGCTCTTCTTGTTCTTGTTGTTCTGATGATGATGATGATGTTGCGCGAGGAGGATCGAAAGAAGATATCTTCTTCTTCGTTCTTTCTCTTCTTCCTCCTCCTCTCGTTGCTTCCAAACGACGACAACTTTTCGAAGAAGAGAACAACGCATTATTATTCAAAGTGGTTTTTGAAGGCTTGCTCTTCGTGGTAGTAGTACGACGACGTGTAGTATTCGTGGTGGTGGTGGTCGAAACCATTTTCATCATCATCATCATCCTCGTCGATGATGCAATCGTCGTCGCCGTCATCTCTTCTCTCTTTTTGCTTCTTTCGTCTGATGAGAGAGGAAAGAGAAATTTTTTTGTGAAGAAGAGCGTTTTTCACGTGTGCGTTTTGTTGTTTTTTTTTTCGCAGAGAGACGACAGACAGACGGACGAAAGAGAACGAGAGAAAAAGAGATTCCAACAACAACAACAACAACAACCCAGAAGGAGAAGAAGAAGAAGAAGAAGATGACGACGACGACGAGAACAACAACAACATCAATGTTGTTCTCGCTGACACGCTCAACGGTCTCTTCCGTGATGACACTCCTCGCAGCGGGTTTGACCGTGACGTTCTCCCAAGCGATGTTTTTGCACTACAGTTACGAACCCATCGAAGAAGAGCCGACGAGAGGGACGTCGTTTAAAGGACTGGCGAGATGTGGATTCGTCGAAGAAGACGAAGAAGTGAAAGAAGAAGAGGAACAGAATGAGAGTACTTTTGTTTCTGCGACAAAGATGATGCTTTCGAGGACAAAAAGGACGACGACGACGACAAAAGAAAGAAGAGGTAAAAGTAAGGAGAGGAAACGCGTGGTGATTGTGGGCGATTCGCTCGCCACCGGCGTGGGTTGCACGACGAATACGCCGGCGCTGGCGAGAATCGTCGCGGAGCGATTGGCGGAGCTTTTATCGGTGGAGATCGAATGGATTGCGGTTGGAAAGAAAGGCGCAGCGTTGAGCGATATTTCGTCGTGCGTGCTTCCCGAGCTCAGAGAGAGTAACAACAGTAGAAGAAGCGTTAGTAACAGTAACGATAGCGGCGGTAGCAGCAGAAGTAGGAGTAGTAATAGCAGTGGTCATGATTCAGTCGAAAACGAGGTGGAGGAGAAGGAGGAGGATGAAAACGCACAGAACGAGTTTTTTCTCCAACAACAACAATTTCAACAACAACAACAACAACAACAACAAGCGTCGTCGTCGTGTGCGAGGAAAGCGGACGCGGTGATAATTCTGTGCGGGATTAATGACGTGAAAACGTGCTTTCTTCACGGAAAAATCTTTTTTCGGGAGAATTTCGAGAACGAGTTGGAAAATGTGATCAAAGAAATCAAGAACGTCGTCGGGAGCGACGCGCTCGTCGTGTTGCCGGGGAATCCCTTGCACATCGCGCCTTTATTTCCGAATCCACTTCGCGAAGTTATTTTGAAACTGAACGACTGTTGGGACGACAAAAAAGAAAAAGTCGCGAATAAGCTAGGGAAACGTAAAGCTTTGTTTATCAATTCTCCCACGCTACAAGCGCTGAGAGATGCCGTCCGAATGCATGGGGGGGATAGCGGTGATGGTATTCGAGAAGGCGAGTTTACCGCGAGAGACGGCGTGCATCCAAACGATATGGGCTACAAGGCGTGGGCAAACATCATCGCCGCGGAAGTAGCCAAGGTATTAAAGGATAACGAAGTACAATGATCTCTTCCTTTTCCTCTCGAGCGTGTTGTTTAATACATATTTTTGTTTAATGTTAGTAGCACATATGTAGTACGACTTCCAAAAGCACGCTTTCTTTTTAACTAGTTTTATGGGATGATGACTTTAAAAGCTATTATTATTTAATATTTTAGTTCGTCAACGGCGGGATGACTCCTTCGTTGGAATCAAAAACGGCCGGGATGAATTTTATTCCGAGTTTTTCCATGATGAGCGCGTTTTCCGGGTTGGAGTTTGATATTCGCAAAGTCTTCCCGAGAGCGAGATACCTATCGCACAAGGAGTTCATAGCTGCTAAGCCGGAGTAGTCGCACACTCTGCAATTATCGATGTTTAGGACGATATCGTTTGGATCGACGCGAAGCGCAAACTCGTTTTTAAACGCGCGATCCGTTCCAAAGAATAATTCCCCGGAGCATCGATACACCGCTCTCTCCGTTCCATCGCTTAAAGTTTCAGTTGTACGTACTACATCGAGCGCATTGAATGAATTATCCCACGCGTACAATAGTGCCGCGAAAACTACCCCGGTACCAGTCGCGATGGCTAAGTTTGTGCGCTCCGTCAAGATCGTTACCAACAATATTAAAAACGTGTCTTGCAAACGCACGCGATCGGTCGTATCCGCGAAACATTTACGACGGCGACGACCGGCGTAATCCACCCTGTACGAGTTGTTCTTTGCCGATTGCTCGTCATTTCCCGTGGTTTCTTGCTGCGCGTCTTCTCCTTCTCTTCTACCTGGAATATAAAGAGATCGAACGTTTCCCGTCATGAGGGATAAGCAACTCCAATCAAAGGTGTAAATAACAACCATGAACAACACACCCGTGAGCGCGGCGACGGGGACTAACTCGATAACTTTTGAAGCCGCAACTACGAATATTAAAAACATGGTCGCCGCAAAAGCGGTCGATAATCTTCCGATTCCTCCTGATTTCACGTTAATTGTACTTTGGCCAATCATCGCGTCCCCGCCCATAGACTTGAACATTCCACTCAAGAGATTTGCGACGCCCTGCGCGACGCACTCTTGCGTGCATCTACCAGTCGCATCAGACGTATCCTCCAAGATTTCATCCACGAGCTGTAAGGTTAATACAGATTCAATCAACCCGACCGCCGCCAAGGAAAATATCAACGGAGCGATAATTCCAAACGACTCCGTCGTTAAATCCACATCCGGAGTGTGGTACGTCGGAAACGCTCCTTTTACCGGAGATAAATCTACTACGGTGGGTGTGTCTGCTCCTATGGCCGTTCTGTTTATAGCGTGCTCGAAAATCAAGCACGAAAGAATAGATACGAGTGAACTTGGGACCATTTTGGTCAAGCGCGGTAAATAATGGACGATTAACATAGACCCAAACACGTACAGCAGCATAATCCACGTCGATGCTTCAGATGCACTTCTCCACGTTTTCTGTTCCTCGTAACCAGTGTGAATGAGAAAATCTTTGTCTGACTTGAATTCACTCAAAGAAATCGTCGATGAGTTATCCGCGTCTGCTTCGCTCAGAATCGCGCCGACGTAAGTGTTCAACTGATCCGCAGATAAATCCGGCAACTCTTCGGCAAAGACGCGCGTAATGTCCGCGGATGAAATTTCCCCTGCTCCGGTCGAATCAAACACTTTGAATCCTTTTTTCCAGTCCACTTCTTGAAAAGACTCCAGCTGCGCTTTGAAAATTATAATCGCCAAACCGTTTACGAAACCGGTCATGACCGTGTTGGGAATGAGACGCACCAAGCGACCGGCTTGAATGAGACCGAGAACTATTTGCAAAATGCCGCACAGAATCATGACCATAAACAGATATTCCACGCGTTTATCGTACGCTTGATCTCTTAACGATTTGCACGAATCTGTAATCTCCGTGCATCCCGCAATTTCCCCTAAAGAGACAAGTTTCTCCACCGGCAATAAGCCGTTCGGTTCCATGATTTGGACGGCGACAACCGCCATCGCGCCCGCCGCCCCAGAAACCATTCCTGGACGCCCCCCGATGAGAGCGGTGATTATTCCTAGAAAAAACGTTGCGTATAATCCAACTAACGGATCTACTTTCGCCACGAAACTAAACGCCACCGATTCTGGCACCTGCGCTATCGACACCGTCAAACCAGACAAGATTTCATTTTTCAATCGTAACTTGTTCTTTTTGTAAAAGTTGAAAGATTCCTTCGCGTACGCGAGGCCGCACAACGGCGTGTCCGAGAACCCGTGATTCGCGTGAAAGCGCTGCATGAAGTTCATCTCCTCCGAACTTTTTTGGTTCTCGTCTCTTTCTTCCCGTCGTTCCTCTCGTTTTGTCTCAGTGGCGGCCATTCTTTATCCTTTAAACTCTTTTGAGTATATCTAAAAGAGAAGAGAGAAGAGCTTTTGGGAGAGATGAGAGAGTCGAGTTGAGTGCGAATAGAAGACTACGTGCGATTCTCTCGATGTATTCTTCTCTGTTATATATATCTCGTTTGTTTGTTTTCTTTTTGCCCTTCACGCGCTTCTTCTTCTTCGCGAGTGATTATGTGAACGTAAATTATCTCAATAAGTTGTTGTGTGAGTGAAAAAGTGCAGCATGGACACAAAAACGAATACTAATACTACGAGTTGGTTCGTTATCGTTCTTTTTTCTAAAATGTTTTAGTACTCCTTGCATTACAAATCAATCAATCAATCTCTCTCTCTCTCTCTCAGAACACAAAACCAAAACCTCTCTACTTCTTCGCTCTCGCGACGCGTCCAGCTTTGTGCACGGCCGAAACTCTCGCTAACGCCTTCTTTCGTAAATCCGAGCGATTCGCGCACGCGGCGTCCACCGCCTTGGCTTGGTTTCGAAAGATGCCTTTGTTGTTCGCGCCGTTCAAGGTGGAGGACGGCGTCTTCGCGCCGGCCAATTCTTGGATGTCCACCGTGTTGTTCATGTTGGCGATGCCTGTTGTTGTTGTTGTTTAATAATAATAATAATAGTGTGTGTTGCGTAATAAAAGAAAGGAAAGTGTTTGGTCAGTTTCTCGTTTCGATCGTTTCTTTTTTGTTGGTTCTTCTTTTTTGTTTGTTTTGTTTGAGTCAAAAATTTCCTTCTCTTTTCTTTGTTTTTTTTGCTCTTCTCTTCGAGACAAACTCTTTTCAGCCAGCGCGCACCAGCACCAAAGAAATCCATAAATTCATTTTTCTAGGGCTTTTCCGAGACCTTGAACAGCCTAAACCGGTCTCGTTTTGTCTCTCACTCCCTCTCTCTTCCAGGAAGGAAGGAGGAGCGCATTCACAACATCATTGACACCGTCACCCCCTCTCCCTTCTCTTTTTTCTCATCAATTTTGACGACTCCAATAAGAAAGTGTTTCGCGACTCTTCACCCTCTCTCTCTCTCTCTCTTTCTCTCTCTCTCTTTCTCCTCTTCCTCCTCCTTCTTTCGTCGTCGTCATCGCAATAATAAAAAAGAGAAGAATTGAAGAAGAAAAGACGATTCGCGAGGAAAAAATTCTCTCTTCGAAGTAGTCGAGTTAAGTTTTACCTGAGCTGCTAAATCCGTGCTTCGCGGTCACGTTGCCTTTCTCCGCGGACATGCGCGTTCGGTTCACGGACGCGCGGACGTACGCGTTGTTCTTCTTCACGCACTGCCATACGAGCTCCGAGGAGCACTCCACGTGTGCTTTCACCATGATGATTTTGTGTTTTCGTGTAAAAATGAGGTCTTTTGTTTGTGTTTGTAGGAGACGATTGAATTGTAGTCCAAGAAGGAGGGGAGCGTGAGAGAGAAAAGAGAGAGAAAAAAGAACTGAAGAAGAGAGAGAACAAAAAAGGAAAAAATCAAAGACAAAAAAAAAACGACAAAAAATTATCCAAACAACAACACACTTTTGTTGTTGTTGTTGTTGTTGTTGTTGTTGTTGTTGAAGAGAACACAACAACGCGAGAGTATTCTTCTTCTCGTTCGTAAGAGAAGAAGAAGAGTTGACTTGTATTACCGAGCGTATTGATACCTGGTTTTGAGAGAAGAAGTTGTTTTGAACGAACGAGAAACAAAGAGAATTACACACGCAGAGATAAAAGAAGAAGAAAGAGAAGAGAATTATACTAAGAGAAGAAGAAGAAAAGAAAATGTCTGAATTCACGCCTCCGTCGTATTCCGGCGACCCGAACTCGGCGCGATGCGAGCAAGAGTGCTTCACGCTCGGGTTTATTAGTTTAAACGCGGCAGTTTTGATGAAATGTCTGGGAGGCTCGCGATTACTTTTAGACGCCAGACCTAGAATGAACGGAGACTTAGCCTTGGCCATGGCGGAAGAAGCGGACAATAAGAAACGAAGAAAGAAAGGGTTACCGGAAATCAACCGACGAGAGAAGTTAGGGGCGACCCAGTTTATGTGGCAACAGAGATGGCAAGAGTATTATCGCGCGAGAAACGGAATCTGATGAAAATGAAATCGAAAATGACAGGAACGACGAGAAGAGGAGGAGGAAGAAGAAGAAGAAGAGTGCGCGCGAGATGCGTCGAAGAAAGTTGTTCATCAAGTAATATCATCGCGTAATAATTATATTATAAACACCAATTATTAATTATTAAGCCTCCCGTATTAAAAAGGTTCCTCTCTTTATCTCTCTCTCGTCATCGTCATCGTCGTCGTTCTATATTATTATTATTATTCGCGAATCCAACCGTTGTTCGTCATTTGCCAGTCCACGACGCCGTTCCCGTCCGCAAACCATAAGTTGATTTCTCTCTCGGCGGAATCGACCGAGTCGGAACCGTGGATAATATTTCTGCCAACCTCGACGGCGTAGTCGCCGCGGATAGACCCAGGCAAAGACTCTAAAGGATTCGTTTCTCCAATCATCTTTCTCGCGGCGGCTACGGTACCAGTCGGGCCTTGCCAAATCATGCACACGACCGGCCCGGAAATGATATAATCGACGAGATCTTTGAAAAACGGTTTCGAAGACAAGTCGCGATAGTGCTCCTCCGCAATCGCTCGCGTGCACTGAAACGTCTTCAAACCTTTCAACTGCATGCCTTTATTCTCGAAGCGTTCGACGATTGCTCCAACTTTTCCTCTTTGCACACCATCCGGCCTAAAGTTTTATAATAATACGTATTTATCGTTAAAGAGAGTTGTTGTTGTTCTGAAGTCAGTTTTTTTTTAACAAGAAGAAGTGGATAAAAAAAACCTCCTGAGGTTTTGTTGCGAAGAAAGAGTTTGACGAAGTCAAGAAGAAGTCAAGAAGAAGTCAAGAAGAAAGGCGAAAGACAACGACGACGACGTAAACGACGACGCACTTGATCATGATGTACGTGCGCTCGTCCGGGAATCGTCCCGCGACGACCACCCCTCGACCAGTTTTTGCGTCCTCATTAGGAAGACTTCGACGACGACGATGACCTCTTCTTGGTTGTTGACGTCCACCCCCTTTCGACGACGAGCTTTTGGAAAGAAGGGAAGAAGAAGAAGAAGAAGAAAAAGAAACGGAAGCTCGGGAGGTGAGAAAGCGTGGTCGTTGTTGTTGTTGCTGTTTCCAAGGCGTCGTCTGGGCGCGCGTGGCAGTCGTCGTCATCATATCTCTCTATATACTCTCTATACTACGCAAAAACGAATTCGTTCTCGTGTCTTTTTTTGGTGTGTTTTTGGTGAACTTTTTTTGGCGCGAGATTTTTTTTTTCTCTTTTTTTTGTACTTTTTTCGTCAAAAACACAACAAACACGTTCGATTTTAGACAGACACACACTACAAAACAACGCTCGGCCGAAGTTGTGCGTGTGTGTCTGCGCGTGTCTGTGGTGTGATTGTCGTTTAAAAGGAACAATTTAACACACAATTAATATCATCGCGCGGACACACGCGCGCGAGACGTGCCGGAACTCAGAGAGAGAAAAAGTAATACTTTTGTTGTGCGTAAAAGAAGAGAAAAATGAAAGATAAATTGGCGAAGCAACTTACTACAGCCGCAATGACGACAAAGATGACGACGGAGAAGAAGGGGGAAAACAAAGCGGGGGCCGCCTCCACACCACCATCACCACCACCACCACCTGTGGCGGTGGTAATAAAAGGTGGGAAAAACGCAACGACTTCGCTTTCTCCGACCGGGACGTTGCGAGGGTACTGGCAAGCCGAAGAAGAGACGGCGTTACGCGCCGCCGTACAAAAGCACGGCATCGGCGCGTGGGAGAAGATGAGAACAGATCCTGATTTCAAAGCGTTGAGGTGCGCACGATACGTATTTTATCGCGACGAGAGACGTGCTACTGCTTTTCTTCGCGTTTCTTTTAAGCTTTACTCGTCGTTTTCGTTATCGTTTTCTCGTTTTCTCGTGTTGTTCTTTGCGCGGTGATGATGATGAGAGAGACACAGACAAGGCAAATTCGCGACGAGGAGGGGGGCGGCGACAAAAAAACTTTCTTCTTCGATGAAATTTCCTCCAAATGTATTGGGAGCATTTTTTTCCAAACGACAACAAAGTTTCTTCTTTGTCTTCTTCTTCTTCTTCTCGTTTGAGCAAAAAAAAGAAGAAGAAGAAGAAAGTTGTCGTTGTTGTTGTTGTGTTTTCGAATGTGGGAGTTTTTGATGGTTGGGCGACCTGGTCGTCGTCGTCGTCAAAGTCGAATCATCGAGCGTGGCGTCAAATCTCTCTCAAAAAACAACATTTAAAATTAACGCGGGTCTTTCTTCCTTCACGTTTCCAAAATTCCAGGGGAAGAACCGGAGTGCAGCTGAAAGATAAATGGAGAAATCTGATCAAGTTTCAACACTTGCGACGAGGAGAGATTGAATCGGCGCCGTATAAAGCGACGGTTCGCGCGAAGCAAAATGCAGCCGCGGCGGCGAAAGGAAATGTTGATACCACGAAGGCACCAAAGAGTGGTGGAGCGAGCGGGAAAACAGCGAGCGCTAGTAAGAAACGAAACGCGGCTGATCAAGGTGGTAACATCGCGAAGAAGAAAGGGAAGACCAACGCTTCCGGCTTCAAGAAAGGAACAAATAGCAGCGACTTGATGGATACGTTTCAAAAAGGTCCAAAAGGGAAAAGGAGTAAACTAACAAAAGGAGGGAGATTTGGCAAAGGCGCGGATGGCGCCGATGCGAGGAATATTATCGATGCTAACACGAATCTCGATCATTTGAGTAACGGAGGCGAAGGTATCGGTCGATCAATCTCGCCGGCGTTGCCGCCAAAGAAACAAGCTTTCAAGCAACAAAAGAAGAAAATGAAGCTTTTAGCGGAAGCGCGAAAGAAAGCGGGAACTCCAGATGCGAAAGCGAGAGCGTTGCACGCGCCATCGAACGCTCCACCAAGAAAGCGGGTCGCCGCCGCGTGGGCCGCCGGTATATCCGACGTCAATCAAATAGGGAGCGGAGGACTTTTGAACTCGAACATCAATAGTTTAGATGAAGATGAACAAGATATTGTAGGAGCACATTTAGGACACGTGACGTTTGATATCGATGAAGATGAAGATGCGCATCACTTAGCTACCACTTCTGGAAGAGGTCAGAATAACAAGGATGGCGGCGCTGCTTCTTCAGCGAGCATGGCTCGATTTACAGAGGAGATGGAAAGGGAAATCGAGCAGACGAAGGAGCGCAGAGCGCAAATGGTTAGAGACGTGGAGTATTCCGAGAGAGAATTGGCTCGATTAAAGTCGCTCGTCGAGGAAGCAGAAAAAGTGTATTCGGAAGCTCGCCTGAAAGCACAGGAGACGCTTCAACAGGCGCAGAAAGAAATTGCTGAAAAGCGTAGAAAACAATCCATGGAGTCTTTGGAAGAGCAGAAAAAAGCAGCGGCATCCGATGGCGAATTATTAGAAGAAGAAGAAAAGAAAGCTAACAGCAACAGCGACAACAACAACAAGAATGACAAAAAGAGCGACGATGACGATAACGATGGAAAAGATGGTCATAAATCGAAGGGGGCTACAACGAGGAAATCACTCGAGGCGTCAAAGCAACCCAAATCCGCGACGACCGAAAATATAAAGGTTGACGATGATGAGGACGAGCCATCGAACGAAGACGTGAGTCCAAAGTCTGTTCCAAATTTGAACGATGTTGAAGATGTCGAAGTTGACGATGCCGAGTGGGACAAGTACTTGGCGTTTGGAGGAGATAACGCTAATGAAGAAGACGACGAAGACATGTCCGAGATGCAACGGGCTGCGCAGATCGCTTCAGATGAAAAGAAAAGAAAAAACTACGCCACCGACTCTGAGATGAATAAAGCACCAAAATCTCCCAGGCTTAGGAGCCAAGCCGGGAGTGCGGGTAACTCAGACAAGGATGCTGCTACGAAAACGGCTACACCGACTATGGCTATTACGAAGGCTCTAGAACAAAACCGACGACAACAACAACAACAATATCAATTCATTCCGTCAGATCCAAACGGACATTACGATACGGACGATTCGGATGATGATCTCAGCAGCGATGAGTCAGATGAGGAAGAACTCGATGAGGAGCAACTTGTTGCAAAAGCAGCTTGGGAGAAGGCACAAACTGCGTTAGCGAGAGCGGGATTGCCGCCGATGCAAGAGATCGAGAACGTATTACTGCAAGAACTAAAGAGACTCGAACAAGCAAATACAAAATTAGTGCATGCTCGACTTGCTTTGGAAGCTTGTGATTCTGAACTTTCCGAGCTCTTTGCCAGAGCGGAAGCTAGGAAAGCTGGTGTGTATAACGAAGACGACGACGACGATTTGCGTGAGCAGACAACAAATACGGGATCTTTACCGAGCGATCTTCAGAACATTCACACAGATGACGAGGACGACGACGATTTGCAAGTTGTAGGCAAGAAGAGAAAGAATGCGCGTGATGAAGATGACGACAACGATGATGACGACGACGACGACGACGACGACGACGACGACAACGACGATGATGATGATGATGACGGGGAAGGAGAAGAAGAAGAGAAAATGAAAAAATCGACTCGATCTGGTGGCGCCAAGAACTCCGCGGAAAGAGACAACGCAAACACGAGAAAGAACCTGAGATCAAAAGATGGGAACGAGAAGAAAGAAGAAAGTGGTGCTGCTGTTGAAAAAAAGGATGGGAAAAAAAAATCTGACGATGGTGAAGAAGGTGAAGAAAATGAAGAGGATAAAAATGTCGGAAAGCAAAAAGCGACGGCTAAGAATGCGAATAATAGCAAAAGCAAGCAACAAGCGGATCAAAAAGACTCGAAGAAAAAGAGCAGCGGTAGCGGCCAGAAGAGTTCTGGTGGTGGCGGATCTGGACGAGGTGGATCTGGCTTTCGCTCTGTTTCGGAAGATCGACGTTTCGGAATCTACGATGCTCGACGTTATCGTTCGGTTGAAGAAAATGATAGAAATGCACAAATGAGCGGAGAGAAGATCAACTTCGGACTCGGCGGCTCCAACGCTGCGGCTGCCAATAATGCGCAGAACAGCGCCGGTGTTAGTAATAGCGATGAATCTGGTGAGAAGAATCGAAAACCTGGCAAAGAGAAAGGAAAAGGCACCGGTGGTCAGCAGTCAAAAAAACAAGGCGTTGGGCGAGGTGGTGGAAGTGCCAACGCTAGAGCGAGTTCTTACAAAGAGAGCGCGATGGCGTTTGCAGCGGCGCATTGGCCACAGCAACTGAAAAAACGCAGAGATAACAAAGCTAGAAAGAAGCGGGTCAAGATTGGAAAATCTTTGTGGGAGTAATAATAGTAAACATATCAACACTTAGAGAGAGGAAAGCGAGAATCAACGCAGAATTTTAAATTTCATCGAAACTGTACATTTTTTATTACTGTATAAAAGGATATACTTTCTTTCTCTACGCGGATCAGCCTTGAATCGCGCGTTGTGCCGCTGCATTTTACGCTTGATCCCCTTTTTTAGGAGGAACTACGATTTTCCGTGGCGCTGGAATGTCGCGAAGCGACGACGATCCTTTCTCCCTTCCGCCGGGAAGGTTTTTTCTATTTCCCATCGCTTTACCACCGTCACGCTCGCCAAATTTAGTTTTGTTCTGCCGCAAGTTATTAACAGTATGGTGAACGTTGCGTCTATCTCTACCACCCTCATCGACATCATTGGCGTTAGTATTGTTATCGTTATCTTCGTCAACTTCGATATTGCTATTGATATTCGTCGGGAACCTTTTGCTGTTCTTTTTGTGAGCATTGTTGAGCTTCAAGTTTTCGAGCCTGTTTTTATTCGCGGCGTTTACCGTGGAAACATTGTCTTTACTTCTACCGCTCTTACCGCTCTTGAAATTCGTGCTCGCTCCCTTGAACATGGCTTTCTTCTTCTCTCTGTACGACGCTAGCATTTCCTCTTTCGTGAAAGAATCCTCTTTTTCTCCAACGACGTGAAGATATAAACATTCTGGGTTTCCGCATGGAAAATTGCGTAAGAAGGCGTTACAATATTTCGTCGTGCCATGGCATGCTCGAAGAGGTCTTCCTGTACCGTCTGGATGAGCAGGGACACCGTCAATGCACTGAATGCATGTCTCCGCGTCCGCTTCTGCTTCAAACGTTACGTAAGCGCAACCTGCTAAATTTCCCGCATTACTATCATCATTTCCGCTACCATTGGCCGGTGCTGTCGGACAGGACACTTGTAACTTGATGATACTACCATACTTTCCAAAATACTCCGCCTTCCTCAGTATCTCTTCCTTACACATAGCAGTCGGAATGCCGACCACGTAGACTAAGTTTCGCTGAATGACGCGCACATTGACGAGGTGCTTACGACTACTGTCAATCGGAGCGTTTGGATCGTACGATGAATATCCACCACCACCGCCGCCAAAATTACCATCAAATTCGCCCCCTCCTCTCCCTCGACCTCTGCCTCGTCCTCCTCCGCCGAAGAGAACCCCTCCTCGTCTTCCGCCTCGGCCCCGTCCCCTGCCTCTGCCGCCACCGAATACGATGTTGTTTTCGCCCTCACCGCCGGCACCGTCGTAATTTTCTGCGTACCTACTGTGGGGATGGTTTTGGTATCGGTATGATCGACTACCGTGATGATGATGATGATGATGATGTTGCAAAGATGAAAGCGACGACGAAGATGAAGAATAATTGCCTCCTCCTCCTCCTCCTCTTTCCCTTCGTTGTTGTGCGCTACTCGCATCCGTCAAAGAAGCTACTTGCTCCGCGTCAAACTCGAGCAGATCTTGGTCGTAATCCTGTCGACACGCGGGACACTTCCCAACCGTCTCGCCAAATCCAACTTCCATGATTTGATGCCAACACCACGCGCATAATTGATAGCCGCACTTGCACGGTTTAAAGGCTAAATCGGTCGCATCCATATCGTTACAACACAGCGGGCACGTCTCCGCGTCCTCCTCTTCTTCCTCCTCGTAGGCCTCGTCTCTTCCTTCTCCAGAGTGGTCTCCGTTCCCTCCTCCTCCTCCTCCTTGCCTGTTGTTGAAGTTACCCCCACCGTCGCCATGGTAAGTTCCTCTTCCTCGCGTTTCGACGACGCCTCTCATTTTCTCTCAAGATTTGTCGCGTCTTTCCATGGGCAATGGGGCAAAAATTCTAAAAAACTTCGCGAGCACTCAAATCACGAAGTACGGATGTGTACAAAGTTGGTCGAGAAGAGAGCGAGAGAGAGTGAAAGACATTTTTTACGAAGAGAGAGAGAGAGAGAGAAGAGAAGAGAATAAGAGCATACGAAGACGATAGTATCAGAGAGACAAGAACTATACACTCGAGGCGCACGCGTGAAAGTTTTTGCCACACGCGCGCTTCCTTCTACTTTTACTACAACTTTTTTTACTTCCTATTTATTTACTTTATAAACTATTCTGCGATTCGCCTCCGCTCGCTCCGATGAAAACGAACGGAGAAGTAAGAGTTCGTCTTCTTCGTCTTCTTCTCCCGGCGGTTTAATTTCGGCGCGTTCGCGACGTTCTTCCCTTTTTTCTCGCACACCCAAAACGCAATTTTAGGAGAGAACTTCGTCAGAACGACAGAGAGACCGCACGCGCGCAAACACTCGTTGAAAATATCCACGGAACAAAACGGATTATTTTCCACGCACCTCCTAGGAATCGTGATAAAAAGGACCCCTGTTTCTTTCCTCAACATTTTCGCCATTCGTAGCAACATTTCTCCTCGATCTTCCGGTTCCGCCACGCAGTTCAAAACCATCGAATTGAGAACGACGTCGAACTCGTCTTCGCAAACTTTGAGAGCGAAAAAGTCTCGCTTTTCAATCTTTGGATGTTGCGAGTTCAAATCGATCGAGCGAAACCGTATCCAGCTCGGCGACTGGCAGCAAAACTCCGTGGTTACCGCTCCAACTTCTAACCCGTTCAAAACTTTCCTCTCCTCGCCTTTTCCCGGTCTCTTGTTCAGAGTAGTCAACGTAGAGTAGACGAATTTTCTCACGTGTGAGGTTCGCTGAAGAGCAGCTTGACTCGCTTTTTGATACATGTCTCTTTCCGTTTCCGACGCTGCTCTTGCTGCTCCTTCTCCCGCCTGCTCCAACGCCGCTTCTGATTTCCGGTGAAACTCCGCGGTTATTCGTTTCGCCACTTTTAAGGATTTGACGACGCCAACACCGTGAAGTATCGGTCGCTTCAATTTCTTCTTCTTCTTCTTCTTCTTCATTTTCTTTCTTCCTCGCCGTAACGAGAAATTCTGTCGTGTGTGATTTGTGGTGTACTTGTTTGATCACTTTTCGCACTTTCACAAAAAAAGAACAAACAAACAAAAAAAAACAAAAACGAACGAAAAACAAAAACGCAAAAGAAAAACAAAAAAAGCAACACAACAAGGAAACGAAAGAAACGCGCGCGCTCGTTTTTAGAGAGAGAGTGTGTGTGTGTGTGTGAATATGACGACGACGCGCGAGGAGGAAGAGGCAAACGACTTGGAAGAGGAAGAGGAGAAGGACGAGAAGGATGAGAAGAAGAAGAAACAACAACAACGAGAAGAAGAAGAATTCCTCCGACTTTTGGAAAAGCGACTGCCCCAAAGTCAATCGCACGTGTTGGAGCACGCGAAGAAGATGAAAATGAGCGAGGAGACGAGAGCGAAAATGTGCGCGCAAATGGAAAGCTTAGGCGATGAGTTGGAGTATTTCTGCGACGCGTTTCACCGCGCGATGGTCTCGTCGAAAAAGACAACCGCGACTCTAGAGAAGAGTAAAAAAGAGAAGAAGGAAGAGGAGAGAGAGAGTACGACGAGTACGAGTACGAGTAATACGGACGATGACGGTAACGGTGTCGGATTCGAGAAGAAGAAGAGGAAGACGAGAATCGAACCAATCGTTCCCGACGTCGTGGCTGCGGAAGCGAGCGAAGAGGAAAAGCGAGCGTGGCGGGAAGAAGGTTACGCGTTGATTCGTTCCGGAAAGGTTGGCGCGATTGTCATGGCTGGAGGACAAGGCACGCGATTAGGAAGCGCGTTGCCGAAAGGGACGTTTGATATCGGGTTGCCAAGCAAAAAGTCTCTTTTTCAACTGCAGGCGGAGAGGATTAGAAAAGTGATTGAGCTCGCCGCCGCGGCGGCGGCGGCGGCGGCTGAAAACGAAGAAGGAAAAGAATCCGCGTCGCCCTCTCTGCCTTGGTACATCATGACGTCTCCGCAAACGCACGAACAAACGGTGGAATTTTTTCGTGAAAACGCGTATTTTAATCTCCCAGAAAAGGACGTCGTGTTCTTTCAGCAACAAGAGGCGCCGGTATTTGACGTCGAAGGGAAGATTATTTTAGCACCGGACGGGTCGATTCAAACGTCACCAGATGGAAACGGCAGCATATATCGCGCTCTACTGAAATCAAACGCGTTAGAGAACATGAAAAAGCGCGGCGTTCGACATCTTCATTGCTATTCGGTGGATAACGCGCTCATTCTTCCTGGAGATTGCGAATTCATCGGATACTGCGCTTTACGAGGAAAACAATCGGGCGCTAAAGTGATTGAAAAAACTTCCCCGGACGAAAAAGTCGGCGTGTTTGCGCGAGAAGTAGCCTATTCAAATATCGATGGCGGTGATGGTGATTACACCGAGAAGGAGGATACAGATGGCGGGAGAAGAAAGAGCGCTTTGTCGTCGTCATCTTCGTCGTCGTCGTCTTCAAGAATTCGCGTCTTAGAATACTCGGAGATAGAACCGAGCGTGCGCGACGAGAGAGAGGAAGTGGATTACGATGAAGTGCTTCCGGGTAACATGCGAACCGACGACAGCAACGATCCTTCTTCAATCATTAAAATTGAAAAGTATAACAGACCGCCCTGGAACCACTTTAATCCCGATAATCGTCCGTTACGATTTCGGTGCGCGAATGTAGCGATTCACTATTTTAGCTTAGATTTTTTATACAAAGTAGCGGGAATAGCAAACGCGAGGAGCAGTAGCGGTAAAAAGATAGTCAACGACCAAGACGACCAAGACTCGTTCGCGATGGAGTATCACGTGGCAGAAAAAGACGTGCCTTGTTATGTCGAGGGCGATACCGAGAAGCGAAGAACGAAGAAAGCAATCAAGCTCGAAAGTTTTATATTCGACGCGTACCAGTACTCCAGCGATGGTGTTACTATTTTTGAAGGAGAGCGTAAGCTTGACTTTGCGCCCGTCAAGCAAGCGACCGGTGATGACTCTCCGGAATCGGCGAGACGCATGATTTCTTTCGTGCATTCGACGTGGATTACGAAGAATCGAGGTCGTGTTCAGTGGGGCGGGTACGGAGGACTCGTCGAGGTGAGTCCTCTCGTCAGCTTGCGCGGCGAAAATCTCGAAATCGTGAACGACTGCGACGTGCAGAGAAACACCAGCATCGAACTTGGATGGGAACCACCGTCTGAAAGGCAAACCCCGTGGCACCGGTACTACGGGAAGCACTCGTCGCTTGCTTGAGTGATAAAATTTCTTCTCGTCAGACAGGTTGGATGTGCGTTGTGTGTAATAAAAATACAGAAATACAAACGCGCTGCGCGCGCGCGAACTAAACACCTTTTGAAAATCCTTTCCTCTTCTTTTCCTATACATTCAAGCTTGCTTAAACTCCCAATCGCCTCGACAAATGGGACATTTTTGTTCCGAGTTTCGTCCGTCCAGCCATTTCGTTATGCATCGCAAATGAAACGCGTGCGAACAAACGCCCCACACGACGGGTGAATCATCTCCGGGATATTTACAATCTGGTGCGCACCCATCGTAAGGCGAGTGGCAAATCCCGCACACGTCTGACGCATCGTTCCACGTCCACGTTGCTACGCCTTGCCACGTTTTAAATTTGAGTTTGAGCGGTATCTCCTTCTTCTTCTTCTTCTTCTTTTCTTCTTCTTCTTCTTCTTCTTCTTCTTCTTCTCCTTCGAAGTTTTTGAGTTTTGAAAACGACGACGACGATGAGTCTTCTTTCGTCGTCGTCTTTATCGGCGCGGTTGTTTCCTCCTCCTCCATCTTCTACTTTGTCTTCTTCTTCTACTACTACTACTACTACCACTACCACTGCTACTACTACCACTGCTACTGCTTCGTTGTCTTCTCTCCTCTCTCTCTCTTCTTCTTCTTCTTCTTCTTCTTCTTCTTCTTCTTTGTCTTCTTCTTTCTGAAGTTTTTGCTTTTTTTTTCCGTCCTCCTCTTGTTTTTTTCTCGTCCGTAAAAACGAGGGAAACAAATTTACGTTGCCCTCCCTCCCTCTCTCTTTTGCCTTTTTTTATGAAAAAAAATGGCAAAATTATGACCACAAACCCACAACATACTTTTCAAACCCACTGAACCCCTCGCCAAGAATACAAAAAAAACAAAAACCCCTAACGCGCGCAAAAAAATGTTGCATCCCCCGGTGGAAAGTCGCTTTTAGTACTCTAACATGCGAGGGGTCCCCGGGTGGCAACTCACTCGCTGTATTGTACCGACGTTATTGCGTGGAGCTGAAAGTATACGGATGATATATCGCGCGCGCGCAGGGACGTTTTTTTGTATTTTTTTTGTATTCTTGGCGAGGGGTTCAGTGGGTTTGAAAAGTATGTTGTGGGTTTGTGGTACAATTTTGCCAAAAAAAATGAAAAAAGAAGACATGCAGATCTGTTTTTTTTTTTTATCCTCTCTCTTCTCTTCGCGACCCTCTCTGTATTGGGCGTCGTCGCGATCTATTTTCACGTCATTCAACAAACAACGTCGTTCGCGCGTTTCTTTCGTTCGTGCGTGTCGTTCGTTCTTCTTTTTCTTCTTCTTCTTCTTCTTCAGTTCGAGAACGACTGCAGAACAGCAGCAGCATGGCGAAAAAGAACAACAACAACAACAACAACAACAACAACAACGCCTCGTTGAAGCTTTCTGGTGTCCCGAGCCCAGGCGAAGCCATTCGGGCCGTGCTCCTCGGGCATTTAAACCTCGATTCGAACGCAGACGCGACCATCGAATTCCAATGGTACAAAAAAGAGTATCAGGGACCAGAGGGAAAGGCCCAACAACAACGACAAAAAGGGGATCCAGATCGTCGAGAGGAATTGAGCGAGGACGAGCGCGAGATTCTCGGTGCTACTGCGCCGATCTATTTGGTAAGAAAAGTTGACCTCGGGTGTCGCATCGGTGCGCTGGCGATTTTGCGAAGTCGGATTAGCGACGAGGACGACGAGGATGATTTTGACAAAGACGACGAGGTTTTTGAGAAAAAGAAGAAGGAGGGCAGTAAGATTTTGGCAACGTTTAAAAGTGAAATGGCAGATATCGTGCACATGGAAAACGACGACGTCGATGAAGACTATTACGGCGACGATGCGCCGGGGGAGCGGAAGAAAAAGATGAGCAAGAGTTGGAGAATGCAACAAAAATCAAAGACGTCTTCTTCTTCTTCGACGGCGACGGCGACGGCGACGGCGACGGCGAAAATGATCCACAAACAATCTCACCACGAAGAAAAAGTCACAACGACGTCGTCGTCCTCGATTTCGTCTCCGGATGATCTTGAAGCCACAAAGAGAAGTGGTAGCGGCGGCGAGGGCAACACGAGAACGGGTAAGTCGGCGGTCAAAGAAGAGAGACGACGAATTGAAGGTGACTCTACTCCGATTGGCGACGAGAGATTTAAAAAAGCAGAGGAGAGGTTACTCGCAAACGCAGGGATTTTTAAACATAAATACGGCGAGTCGGGTCGCTACGCCGACGACGAAGACAACGACGACGAGTCTTTGAACGACTATTTACTTTTCGGCGAGAAGGAAGAGTACGAGAAAACAAAAACAAAAGCGACGACCTCGCGAAAATTAGAAGAAGACAAAGTGTACGTGGACGTTTTGCGCAAGTTGAAAGCGTACGCGAGACTGCGAATTCGGCACATGGGACATTTCTCGAAGCTTTTGAAGTTTGCAACATTTTGTGTTTTATATTGCATCATGTTGTATTTGCAGACGGATCCGATATTGAGTTTCGAAGTTTCATCGACAGTCAGAGGTCTGTTGAAACCTGGCATTAAATCGACCCAGGATGTGAACTACCTCTACGAGTGGCTGAGTGAGAGCGTAGTCGACCCGATCTGGACGGAAGCGCCGTGCGGTGACGGCGTGTGCTCGGCGCCGTACGAGTTTCCAGCTTTCGGAAGATTTGGATGTAAAGCCGATTGCGGCTCCGCAACAAATCTGATTTCATTGGTTATTCACGTGCAAAGCAGATTCGGTAATTCTCCAGCCGTGAGTGCGCTCGAGCTCATGTCTCAAGCCAGTTGGAATTTATGTTTGCAAGATCCCGGTCGGTACGCGAACGACTTGCCGGATTTATGCTGGTACGAAAAAGATCAAAAATTTTTGGAAGTTGACACTAATAAGCTTATCCGACTCGATGTTATCACCGGTAATTGGTACGTGCGCCTCAAGGGTGATCATCTCGGTTTAGTCGCGGGGAAAATTTACCGGCTCGAAGCGAATGGTGATTTAGTTTTAACGCCGACGGTTCCTTTATGGCTGACGTGTACGAAAACCTCTCTTTTCAAGAATGTTCAAGCGCGGGTGTCGAAATTTGCATCCGCATCGCTATCGTCGCGCTCCGTAAAGAAAGAGACTTCTTCAATCAGTGAAGCATACTCTACGGCTCCGAGAAGACGCATGGATAATTTATCTTTTTCGTCTTCGACGGCGGCGGCGGCGGCGGCGGCGGCGGCGGCGGCGGCGGCGGCGGCTCCCGATGACATCGCGTTCGACAGAGATGGTGACGCGGGCCAAACGAGTCGTCGAAACTTGAAGCAACAGAAGGATGTAACGGAGCTCACGGATTCAAATTTTTTCGATGCGATTGATACGTGTTTGAGAAAGTCCGAGCAAGGTCTTCACGCCGCCGATGGGAGATGTATTGCTAGCGAGTATGGATCGATGTCTGAATGGAACACTAGTCTCGTGACCAACATGGAAGGTGCGTTTCGGGATATGGTGACATTTAACGCAGATATTTCTGGATGGGATACGAGCGGTGTGACGAATATGGCGCACATGTTTTATAACGCTCGGCAATTTTCCCAAAATATTACGAGCTGGGAAGGTTCTGCCGCTTCTTCTCTTCAAAGAAACATATTTTATGGCGCAAAGTCTTTTACGTCCCAATTTATTTGTCCTTTTTATTTTCACAGCGCGCCAAATTCGTGCACAACGCGAGAGCCGGTGCCGCACGCAACGTTTAAAACTGCCGTGAATTCGTGTTTGGAGGAAGAACCGCTGAAGGGCGATTGCACGACGTACGGTACCGTGACGACTAAATACGGCGTCATGTCCGAATGGGACGTGAGCTCAGTCACGGATATGCAAAGCGCTTTTTCATCAAAGACTACTTTCAACGGCGATATTTCGAATTGGGACGTCCGTTTCGTGAAAGATATGAGCCACATGTTTTACAGTGCGAACTCGTTTACTCAAGACTTGAGTAGCTGGCAGACGTGGAGTCTCACGAGAATGTACAGATTATTGCATGGAGGGAACGCGAACCCTGATTTATCAAACTGGGACGTTTCGAACGTTCGAAATATGGATCGTGTTTTTGACCAGGCGTACTCTTTCAATAAGGATATAAGCAGCTGGGACGTGTCGAGCGTCACGAGTATGAATTACATATTCACCGAAGCAAAATCGTTCAATCGAGATTTGGATGCATGGGATACGTCCAGCGTGACTGATATGCAATACATGTTCAATAAAGCGCACGTTTTTAACGGCAAAGTGGGTTCTTGGGACGTGTCGAAGGTGACGAGTATGTACCAAATGTTTTACGAAGCTTCTGTGTTCAACCAACCCGTCGCTTCCTGGGATGTTTCTCAAGTGACGACTTTGTCGCACATGTTTTATAACGCGAAGAAGTTTAACCAACCGGTTGGAAACTGGAACGTCTCGAAAGTAACCGCGTTTGACAATGCTTTTGCGTATGCTTCTGCTTTTGCTCAAGATTTATCCAAATGGACTGGGAGTGGCGTGGAAACTACACAGCATAATATATTTTATGGTGCGACGGCATTTCAGGCGAAATATTGGTGTCCTGATACGAACAGTGGTCCCATTAAATTTTGTCAGTGTAAAGCAGACTGTCCTCCTTCGCCCTCTCCGCCACCTTCATCTTCTTTTGAGAAAACTGCAATCACGACTGATAACATCAAAACAGCCGCGCAGACGTGCTTGTATTCCAATATAGGTGCACACGTTTCAAACGGTTTGTGCGCGGCTACGGAATACGGGTCTATGCCTGATTGGGACGTGAGCAAAGTGACGAGTATGAGTGGGCTCTTCGGATCCATCTTGTCTAGCGTTCGGTCTCAATTTAACGCCGACTTGTCTCGTTGGGACGTGAGCGCCGTCACGGATATGCAATACCTTTTCAACGGATGCACGGCTTTCAACGGAGACATTTCAAACTGGGACGTGAGCAAAGTGACAAATATGCAATACATGTTCCAATCGACGAGCTCGTTCACGCGAGATATCAACAGTTGGAACATACAAAGAGTGACTAGTTTTGAAGGTTTTCTGTACGCTTCGTATTCGAATCCGAAGTTATCTAATTGGAACGTGTCCCAAACGAGGAATATGAATCAACTTTTCGATCACGCGTACTCTTTCGACCAGAATATCAGTCGTTGGGACGTGTCGAGCGCGACGAGCATGAGTTATATGTTTCGCAACGCGGATAGTTTCAACTACGACTTGGACGCGTGGGATACGTCGAGAGTGACAAGTATGTATGCGATGTTCAATGGTGCAGATATATTCAACGGCAAAATTGGTTCGTGGAACGTGTCTGAGGTGACAAATATGGGATACATGTTTCGTCAAACTTCTGAATTTAATCAGCCCATTGGCCAATGGGACGTATCAAAGGTGACAAATATGCACTACATGTTTTATTCCGCGAGCGTATTCAATCAGCCCATTGGCCAATGGGACGTATCGAAGGTGACAAATATGCAATACATGTTCCAATCAGCGCCTGCGTTTGCGCAAAGCCTCGAAAGTTGGCCGGAGACGACGTCTACTCTTGCGACGAATTGGTACGGACCGACACATGAAATGTTCAACGGCGCCACTGCGTTCCGCTCTAAGTTCTCGTGCCCAAGTGGAAATTTCGGTCCGCCTGTAAAATGCACGTGTACTTTGAGCTGCCCTTTGTCGGACTCTGTGTTTACGACACAAATTGACATCTGTTTACAAGCCAGTCCTGTTCACGGTTTGTGTTCTGACAGCGCGCCAAAGTACGGGGCTATGCCCGACTGGGATGTATCGGAAGTGACGAACATGTCTCACGCGTTTCGAGACTTGGCTTCTTTCGACGCAGACCTATCCAAGTGGGAGGTTTCTCAAGTCACGGACATGGAGTACATGTTTCACGGCGCGTCTTCTTTCTCTTCGGATATTTCAGCCTGGGACACCTCCAGAGTAACGAACATGCAAAACATGTTTCACGGCGCGTCGTCTTTTCGTTCGTTCGTCTCGGACTGGAAGGGTGCGGCTGCAACCAGTACGCAATCGAACATGTTTTTGGACGCTGAGGCTTTTGTTTCTCGCTTTCTATGCCGAGACTCTAAGAGCGGCCCAGCGTCAACGTGTGCTCCTCGCCCTCCACCTTCACCTTTAACCGATGCTTCTTTTTACGACGCAGTCAGTGCGTGCACTCTTGAAGCTCCCGTGAGTGGCGAGTGCATCACGTATGGTTTTTCCACGACTAATTTTGGCACCATGCCGAACTGGGACGTTCAATACGTCACAGACATGTCTTACTCGTTCAAGAACGAGCCTGTTTTTGACGGTGATATATCCTCTTGGAATACATCGAGCGTCACGAGTATGCGCGAAATGTTTCACTTTGCGACTTCCTTCAACCGCGCTATTGGCGGATGGAACACGTCAAAAGTGACCGATATTCAATCGATGTTTTCGAATGCGCAAAGTTTCAACCAGCCGCTGAACACGTGGGACACGTCGAGCGTCACTACTATGTACTCCACTTTTGCAAACGCGCAAAGTTTCAATCAACCGCTTCGTTATTGGGACACGTCTAGAGTAGCCCGCGCTGAAAAAATGTTTTCAGGCGCCTCTTCCTTTGCGCGGAGACTTTACCTTCCAAGCTCGGCTATTCAGACTGGCATATTCTCTGGTTGCGTCGCATTTCACGAGAAGTACTCGTGTTCGACTGAAAACGATGGCCCCGCGGATTCGTGCGAATTCAAATTCAAAGTAGAACAAGCGAACTTCCAAACTGCCGTGAATTCGTGTTTGGAGGAAGAACGACTGATGAAGGGCGATGGTGCCATTCTGAAGGGCGATTGCACGACGTACGGTACCGTGACGACTAAATACGGCGTCATGTCCGAATGGGACGTGAGCTCAGTCACGGATATGCAAAGCGCTTTTTCATCAAAGACTACTTTCAACGGCGATATTTCGAATTGGGACGTCCGTTTCGTGAAAGATATGAGCCACATGTTTTACAGTGCGAACTCGTTTACTCAAGACTTGAGTAGCTGGCAGACGTGGAGTCTCACGAGAATGTACAGATTATTGCATGGAGGGAACGCGAACCCTGATTTATCAAACTGGGACGTTTCGAACGTTCGAAATATGGATCGTGTTTTTGACCAGGCGTACTCTTTCAATAAGGATATAAGCAGCTGGGACGTGTCGAGCGTCACGAGTATGAATTACATGTTCACTGAAGCAGAATCGTTCAATCGAGATTTGGATGCATGGGATACGTCCAGCGTGACTGATATGCAATACATGTTCAATGAAGCGCACGTTTTTAACGGCAAAGTGGGTTCTTGGGACGTGTCGAAGGTGACGAGTATGTACCAAATGTTTTACGAAGCTTCTGTGTTCAACCAACCCGTCGCTTCCTGGGATGTTTCTCAAGTGACGACTTTGTCGCACATGTTTTATAACGCGAAGAAGTTTAACCAACCGGTTGGAAACTGGGACGTCTCGAAAGTAACCGCGTTTGACAATGCTTTTGCGTATGCTTCTGCTTTTGCTCAAGATTTATCCAAATGGACTGGGAGTGGCGTGGAAACTACACAGAGTAATATATTTTATGGTGCGTATGCATTTCAGGCGAAATATTGGTGTCCTGATACGAACAGTGGTCCCATTAAATTTTGTCAGTGTAAAGCAGACTGTCCTCCTTCGCCCTCTCCGCCACCTTCATCTTCTTTTGAGAAAACTGCAATCACGACTGATAACATCAAAACAGCCGCGCAGACGTGCTTGTATTCCAATATAGGTGCACACGTTTCAAACGGTTTGTGCGCGGCTACGGAATACGGGTCTATGCCTGATTGGGACGTGAGCAAAGTGACGAGTATGAGTGGGCTCTTCGGATCCATCTTGTCTAGCGTTCGGTCTCAATTTAACGCCGACTTGTCTCGTTGGGACGTGAGCGCCGTCACGGATATGCAATACCTTTTCAACGGATGCACGGCTTTCAACGGAAACATTTCAAACTGGGACGTGAGCTCTGTGACTCGTATGCAATACATGTTCCAATCGACGAGATCGTTCACGCGAGATATCAACAGTTGGAACATACAAAGAGTGACTAGTTTTGAAGGTTTTCTGTACGCTTCGTATTCGAATCCGAAGTTATCTAATTGGAACGTGTCCCAAACGAGGAATATGAATCAACTTTTCGATCACGCGTACTCTTTCGACCAGAATATCATTCGTTGGGACGTGTCGAGCGCGACGAGCATGAGTTATATGTTTCGCAACGCGGATAGTTTCAACTACGACTTGGACGCGTGGGATACGTCGAGAGTGACAAGTATGTATGCGATGTTCAATGGTGCAAATATATTCAACGGCAAAATTGGTTCGTGGGACGTGTCTGAGGTGACAAATATGGAATACATGTTTTATTCCGCGAGCGTATTCAATCAGCCCATTGGCCAATGGGACGTATCCAAGGTGACAAATATGCGATACATGTTCCAATCTGCGAGCGTATTCAATCAGCCCATTGGCCAATGGGACGTATCGAAGGTGACAAATATGCAATACATGTTCCAATCAGCGCCTGCGTTTGCGCAAAGCCTCGAAAGTTGGCCGGAGACGACGTCTACTCTTGCGACGAATCATAACGGACCGACACATGAAATGTTCAACGGCGCCACTGCGTTCCGCTCTAAGTTCTCGTGCCCGAGTGGAAATTACGGTCCACCTGTAAAATGCGTTGCTAACAACATGGACGCTTTAATACTTTCTGATTCAAGTTTTTACGAAGGAGTGACACTATGTTTATTGGAAGCTCCGGTTGATGGCAATTGTTATTATTACGGGACCACTTTTACCAGTTTTGGCCTCTTATCAGATTGGGACGTTTCGCGAGTGACTAACATGTCTTTTGCGTTTAAAGGGTCTGAAAAGTTCAACGGCGACCTTTCCAAGTGGCAAACCACGAGCGCTACGAGTATGGATGAAATGTTTTCCGGAGCGCTTTCGTTTACTGGATCGTCGCTTGGAGAATGGGATACTTCAAGCGTGGTGAGTATGAGCGGTATGTTTTTAAACGCCACCTCTTTTAATCAGCCGCTTTCTCTTTGGGATACTTCTCAAGTGACTGATATGTCTAGCATGTTTGAGAGCGCCGTTTCTTTCGCTCAGCCTGTTTATTTTTGGACTGGATCGGCAGCGACGAGCTCGAGCGGCTCCACTTCTATCTTTGCTTCTGCGAGTTCGTTTTTGGAAAAGTATTCGTGTGATTCCGCTGTCGATGGTCCGGTGAATACGTGCACGTGCTCTAATCCTGATTTCTGTGTGAGCGATGCTGTCTTCTTGAGCGCCGTTTCGGCGTGCCTTGCCGAGTCTCCCGCTCTTGGCTTGTGTCCGACCTACGGTACGATGACTACGCAGTTCGGAGCTTCTATGTCTATTTGGGATACCTCTTTAGTGACGAACATGTCTCACGCGTTTGAGCAGGCGACGTCTTTTAACGGCGATATTTCCTCCTGGAATACAGTCAGCGTGACGAGTATGTCTTCTATGTTCTTCAACGCGTCATCGTTTGCCGGTGAAATCTTGGGATGGACCGGCAGTGCAACAGAGAGTGCGCAAGTTGACATGCTTTTTGGCGCTTCACAGTTTCATCGCAAGTACATTTGCTCGGACACTGTTCGCGGTCCTTTGAGCGCTTGCGTTGCTCGAGTAAAGCTAACCGATGAAACTTTTTTTGATGCGAGAACCTCGTGTTTGGAGGAAGAGCCGCTGAAGGGCGATTGCACGACGTACGGTACCGTGACGAATAAATACGGCGTCATGTCTGATTGGGACGTCAGTCTCGTGACAAAGATGAACTCGGCGTTCCAATCCAAGACTACTTTCAACGGCGATATTTCGAATTGGGATGTGAGCTCTGTCGTGGATATGAGCTACATGTTTTATAATGCACATGTTTTCAAGCACGACATTGGTTCATGGAACGTATCAAGTGTTACTACAATAGCATTCATGTTCCACTCGACGAGATCGTTCACGCGAGATATCAACAGTTGGAACATACAAAGAGTGACTAGTTTTGAAGGTTTTCTGTACGATTCGTATTCGAATCCGAAGTTGTCTAATTGGAACGTGTCCCAAACGAGGAATATGAATCAACTTTTCGATCACGCGTACTCTTTCGACCAGAATATCAGTCATTGGGACGTGTCGAGCGCGACGAGCATGAGTTATATGTTTCGCAACGCGGATAGTTTCAACTACGACTTGGACGCATGGGATACGTCGAGAGTGACTGATATGCATGCGATGTTCAATGGTGCAGATATATTCAACGGCAAAATTGGTTCGTGGGACGTGTCGAGTGTGACGACTTTGTATGCAATGTTTCAAGGCGCTGGCGTGTTTAATCAGCCCATTGGAAGATGGGATGTTTCTCGGGTGACGCAAATGTCTTATTTATTTTACCAAGCGCCTGCATTCAATCAGCCTATTGGGAATTGGGACGTTTCCAATGTGAACGGGCTTTCTGACACTTTTTCGCACGCGTACGCGTTTGTTCAGGATTTATCTGGATGGACTGGCAGTGTAACCACGACTTTGCAATCGGAATTATTCAATAATGCGTATGCATTTCAGGCAAAGTACAGTTGTTTTGACACGATTCGGGGCCCTATCAGCTCGTGCCGATGCAAAGCAGACTGTCCTCCGTCGCCTTCTTCTCCACCTTCATCTTCTTTTGAGAAAACTGCAATCACGACTGATAACATCAAAACAGCCGCGCAGACGTGCTTGTATTCCAATGGAGGTGCACACGTTTCAAACGGTTTGTGCGCGGCTACGGAATACGGGTCTATGCCTGATTGGGACGTGAGCAAAGTGACGAGTATGCGTGAGCTCTTTAAATCTCTCGACGCTAACGTTCGTTCTCAATTTAACGTCGACTTGTCTCGTTGGGACGTGAGCGCCGTCACGGATATGGGATACCTTTTCGACGGATTCACAATTTTTAACGCCGACTTGTCTCGTTGGGACGTGAGCGCCGTCACGGATATGCAATACCTTTTCAACGGATGCACGGCTTTCAACGGAGACATTTCAAACTGGGACGTGAGCAAAGTGACAAATATGCAATACATGTTCCAATCGACGAGCTCGTTCACGCGAGATATCAACAGTTGGAACATACAAAGAGTGACTAGTTTTGAAGGTTTTCTGTACACTTCGTATTCGAATCCGAAGTTATCTAATTGGAACGTGTCCCAAACGAGGAATATGAATCAACTTTTCGATCACGCGTACTCTTTCGACCAGAATATCATTCGTTGGGACGTGTCGAGCGCGACGAGCATGAGTTATATGTTTCGCAACGCGGATAGTTTCAACTACGACTTGGACGCGTGGGATACGTCGAGAGTGACTGATATGTATGCGATGTTCAATGGTGCAGATATATTTAACGGCAAAATTGGTTCGTGGGACGTGTCTGAGGTGACAAATATGGGATACATGTTTTATGAAACTTCTGCATTTAATCAGCCCATTGGCCAATGGGACGTATCAAAGGTGACAAATATGGAATTCATGTTTTATTCCGCGAGCGTATTCAATCAGCCCATTGGCCAATGGGACGTATCAAAGGTGACAAATATGCACTACATGTTCCAATCTGCGAGCGTATTCAATCAGCCCATTGGCCAATGGGACGTATCAAAGGTGACAAATATGCAATACATGTTCCGATCTGCGCCTGCGTTTGCGCAAAGCCTCGAAAGTTGGCCGGAGACGACGTCTACTCTTGCGACGAATTGGTACGGACCGACATATGAAATGTTCAACGGCGCCACTGCGTTCCGCTCTAAGTTCTCGTGCCCAAGTGGAAATTTCGGTCCGCCTGTAAAATGCACGTGTACTTTGAGCTGCCCTTTGTTGGACTCTGTGTTTACGACACAAATTGACATCTGTTTACAAGCCAGTCCTGTTCACGGTTTGTGTTCTGACAGCGCGCCAAAGTACGGGGCTATGCCCGACTGGGACGTATCGGAAGTGACGAACATGTCTCACGCGTTTCGAGACTTGGCTTCTTTCGACGCAGACCTATCCAAGTGGGAGGTTTCTCAAGTCACGGACATGGAGTACATGTTTCACGGCGCGTCTTCTTTCTCTTCGGATATTTCAGCCTGGGACACCTCCAGAGTAACGAACATGCAAAACATGTTTCACGGCGCGTCGTCTTTTCGTTCGTCCGTCTCGGACTGGAAGGGTGCGGCTGCAACCAGTACGCAATCGAACATGTTTTTGGACGCTGAGGCTTTTGTTTCTCGCTTTCTATGCCGAGACTCTAAGAGCGGCCCAGCGTCAACGTGTGCTCCTCGCCCTCCACCTTCACCTTTAACCGATGCTTCTTTTTACGACGCAGTCAGTGCGTGCACTCTTGAAGCTCCCGTGAGTGGCGAGTGCATCACGTATGGTTTTTCCACGACTAATTTTGGCACCATGCCGAACTGGGACGTTCAATACGTCACAGACATGTCTTACTCGTTCAAGAACGAGCCTGTTTTTGACGGTGATATATCCTCTTGGAATACATCGAGCGTCACGAGTATGCGCGAAATGTTTCACTTTGCGACTTCCTTCAACCGCGCTATTGGCGGATGGAACACGTCAAAAGTGACCGATATTCAATCGATGTTTTCGAATGCGCAAAGTTTCAACCAGCCGCTGAACACGTGGGACACGTCGAGCGTCACTACTATGTACTCCACTTTTGCAAACGCGCAAAGTTTCAATCAACCGCTTCATTATTGGGACACTTCCTCGGTTTTAACTATGTATGCGATGTTCGATAACGCATGGGTGTTTGATCAAAATCTGAAATCATGGAAATTTTCCGTCGTGACAAATATGGATTGGATGTTTCATCAGAGCAAATCCTTTTCGAGAAGCTTAGAGAGTTGGAGCGGACAGATATTGAGCGAACGACAAGAAGGCATATTCTTGGGCGCAACGCAATTCAACAGCACGTTTGCATGTGCAAATGAAAGTAATGGCCCAATCAGTAGTTGTGCGCGCCGATTTCTTTGTAGCTCTTGTATCAGCGATAATGCCGCATTTATCAACGCGATCAGCTCGTGCTTGTCGATAGAGAGTAATGGTTTGTGTTATAGTAGTCCATATGGAGCTATGCCTGATTGGGACGTGAGCGAAGTGACGAGTATGAGAGATCCTTTCCAATCCATCTCGTCCAGCGTTCGGTCTCAATTTAATGCCGACTTGTCGCGTTGGGACGTAAGCGCAGTCACGGATATGGGATACCTTTTCAACGGATTCACAATTTTTAACGCCGACTTGTCTCGTTGGGACGTGAGCGCCGTCACGGATATGCAATACCTTTTCAACGGATGCAGGGCTTTCAACGGAGACATTTCAAACTGGGACGTGAGCTCTGTGACTCGTATGCAATACATGTTCCAATCGACGAGCTCGTTCACGCGAGATATCAACAGTTGGAACATACAAAGAGTGACTAGTTTTGAAGGTTTTCTGTACGCTTCGTATTCGAATCCGAAGTTATCTAATTGGAACGTGTCCCAAACGAGGAATGTGAATCAACTTTTCGATCACGCGTACTCTTTCGACCAGAATATCAGTCGTTGGGACGTGTCGAGCGCGACGAGCATGAGGTATATGTTTCGCAACGCGGATAGTTTCAACTACGACTTGGACGCGTGGGATACGTCGAGAGTGACTGATATGTATGCGATGTTCAATGGTGCAAATATATTTAACGGCAAAATTGGTTCGTGGGACGTGTCTGAGGTGACAAATATGGGATACATGTTTTATTCCGCGAGCGTATTCAATCAGCCCATTGGCCAATGGGACGTATCAAAGGTGACAAATATGGAATTCATGTTTTATTCCGCGAGCGTATTCAATCAGCCCATTGGCCAATGGGACGTATCAAAGGTGACAAATATTGAATACATGTTTCATTCCGCGAGCGTATTCAATCAGCCCATTGGCCAATGGGATGTCTCTAAAGTAACATCACTTTCTCACACTTTCTACAAGGCATTTGCTTTCGCTCAGGATTTATCGATCTGGACAGGAAGTGCAACGGAAACTTTACAGACCAATATGCTTTCAAGCGCGACGGCATTTCACGCGAAATATTTGTGTCCTGATGTGTCCGGTGGCCCTCTTAAGTGGTGCGTGTGCAAATCAGAATGTCCTGCTTCTTCTCCGCCTCCGCAGTTACCAAAAATCGTTCTCACTGACGCAAACATCCACTCCGCCATTGAAACGTGTTTTTATTCAAATGGTGGCGCTCATAGAACGGATGGAATGTGCTCTTCCACAGAATTTGGCGCCATGCCAGATTGGGACGTGAGCAGAGTGAAAGACATGACAAGTTTGTTCTCTGGATATTCCACTTTTAATGCAAATATCTCTAGATGGGATGTGAGTGCAGTCAAAGATATGAGTGACATGTTTTATCAGGCGAACTCTTTTAAGCAGGACTTGAATAATTGGCAAACGACAAGTTTGACGAAAATGTACCGAATATTTCGAGAATCCAATGCAAATCCAAAAATTAGCAATTGGGACGTTTCTTCTGTTACATCTATGCAGAACGTTTTCCAGGACGCTTACGGGTTCAATTGCGACATAAGCGGATGGGACGTTTCTCGGGTGGTTACAATGCAGCAAATGTTCCTCAGAGCTCGTAAATTCAATCAAGACTTGAATTCTTGGAACACGTCGAGCGTGACAAAGATGAACGAAATGTTTAGGGAAGCCCAAGTTTTCAATAGCAGGATAAGTTCGTGGGATGTGTCTAAAGTTGAAGATGTGAATTATATGTTCTATAGCGCAGCTAAATTTAACCAAAATATTGAACACTGGGATGTCTCGAGTGTCACAGATATGAGATATATGTTTTACCGCACATACAAGTTTGATCAAGATTTAAATTTGTGGGATACTTCAAAAGTGAAGAGCATGAAGGGGATGTTTTACCACGCGTACGATTTTAACCATCCTGTCGGTGATTGGGATGTTTCTCAAGTAACGGATATGCAAGAGATGTTCCGGCTTGCTCGTTCGTTTAATCAGCCTATCAAAGATTGGGACGTTTCCCAGGTGACAGATATGCGATACATGTTTTATGGTGCGAATGCTTTTGCGCAGAGCCTTCAGAATTGGCCGGAAACACCAACTACGAGTTCAACGAGTAACAACAATGTTCAAATGTTTTACGAGAGTACTGCGTTCCGCTCAAAGTTCTCGTGCCCGAGTGAGGACAACGGGCCACCTATAAAATGCACGTGTTCAAATGCAAAGCTCTGCATTTTTGACTCGACTTTCGCTTATTCTGTTTCATCTTGTCTCAGAGAGGCTCCGGTTGATGGCAATTGTTATTATTACGGGACCACTTTTACCAGTTTTGGCCTCTTATCAGATTGGGACGTTTCGCGAGTGACTAACATGTCTTTTGCGTTTAAAGGGTCTGAAAAGTTCAACGGCGACCTTTCCAAGTGGCAAACCACGAGCGCTACGAGTATGGATGAAATGTTTTCCGGAGCGCTTTCGTTTACTGGATCGTCGCTTGGAGAATGGGATACTTCAAGCGTGGTGAGTATGAGCGGTATGTTTGAAGACGCCATCTCCTTCAATCAGCCGCTTTCTCTTTGGGACACTTCTCAAGTGACTGATATGTCTAGCATGTTTTTAAACGCCACCTCTTTTAATCAGCCGCTTTCTCTTTGGGATACTTCTCAAGTGACTGATATGTCTAGCATGTTTGAGAGCGCCGTTTCTTTCGCTCAGCCTGTTTGTTTTTGGACTGGATCGGCAGCGACGAGCTCGAGCGGCTCCACTTCTATCTTTGCTTCTGCGAGTTCGTTTTTGGAAAAGTATTCGTGTGATTCCGCTGTCGATGGTCCGGTGAATACGTGCACGTGCTCCAATCCTGTTTTCTGTGTGAGCGATGCTGTCTTCTTGAGCGCCGTTTCGGCGTGCCTTGCCGAGTCTCCCGCGCTTGGCTTGTGTCCGACCTACGGTACGATGACTACGCAGTTCGGAGCTTCTATGTCTATTTGGGATACCTCTTTAGTGACGAACATGTCTCACGCGTTTGAGCAGGCGACGTCTTTTAACGGCGATATTTCCTCCTGGAATACAGTCAGCGTGACGAGTATGTCTTCTATGTTCTTCAACGCGTCATCGTTTGCCGGTGATATCTTGGGATGGACCGGCAGTGCAACGGAGAGTGCGCAAGTTGACATGCTTTTTGGCGCTTCACAGTTTCATCGCAAGTACATTTGCTCGGACACTGTTCGCGGTCCTTTGAGCGCTTGCGTTGCTCGAGTAAAGCTAACCGATGAAACTTTTTTTGGTGCGAGAACCTCGTGTTTGGAGGAAGAGCCGCTGAAGGGCGATTGCACGACGTACGGTACCGTGGCGAATAAATACGGCGTCATGTCTGATTGGGACGTCAGTCTCGTGACAAAGATGAACTCGGCGTTCCAATCCAAGACTACTTTCAACGGCGATATTTCGAATTGGGATGTGAGCTCTGTCGTGACTATGAGCCAAATGTTTTACAGTGCGAACTCGTTTACTCAAGACTTGAGTAGCTGGCAGACGTCGAGTCTCACGAGTATGTACAGAATAATGTATGCTTCGTATGCGAATATAGACGTGAGTAATTGGGACGTTTCGAACGTTCGAAATATGGATCGTGTTTTTGACAACGCGTACTCTTTCAATAAGGATATAAGCAGCTGGGACGTGTCGAGCGTCACGAGTATGAATTACATGTTCAAAAGTGCTCATATTTTCAACCAAGATTTGAACAACTGGGATACATCGAGTGTTACTGCAATGAGCGAAATGTTCAACGGTGCAATCAGATTCAACCAACCTTTGCGTAGCTGGATCACATCAAGCGTGACTGATATGAGCTACATGTTTTATAATGCAATTGCCTTCAATGGAGATATGAATGGTTGGGACACATCGAGCGTGACCACAATGACGCACATGTTTTCGATGGCGACACTCTTTAATCAAGACCTTGATGCTTGGACATCCGTGTCGAGTGTTACAAGCATGGAAAGCATGTTTAACGGCGCTTCTAATTTCAACGGGAAGATCAGCACGTGGGATGTTTCTTCAGTACACATGGGGTACATGTTTTATAACGCGAAGAAGTTCAACCAACCGATTGGAAACTGGGACGTCTCGAAAGTAACCACGTTTGACAATGCTTTCTCGTATGCTTCTGCTTTTACTCAAGATTTATCCAAGTGGACTGGAAGCAAAGCGGAAACTACGCAGAGTAATGTATTTTTAGGTGCGACGGCATTTCAGGCGAAATATTGGTGTCCTGATACGAACAGTGGTCCCATTAAATTTTGTCAGTGTAAAGCAGACTGTCCTCCTTCGCCCTCTCCGCCACCTTCATCTTCTTTTGAGAAAACTGCAATCACGACTGATAACATCAAAACAGCCGCGCAGACGTGCTTGTATTCCAATATAGGTGCACACGTTTCAAACGGTTTGTGCGCGGCTACGGAATACGGGTCTATGCCTGATTGGGACGTGAGCAAAGTGACGAGTATGCGTGGGCTCTTCGGATCCATCTTGTCTAGCGTTCGGTCTCAATTTAACGCCGACTTGTCTCGTTGGGACGTGAGCGCCGTCACGGATATGCAATACCTTTTCAACGGATGCACGGCTTTCAACGGAAACATTTCAAACTGGGACGTGAGCTCTGTGACTCGTATGCAACACATGTTCCAATCGACGAGCTCGTTCACGCGAGATATCAACAGTTGGAACATACAAAGAGTGACTAGTTTTGAAGGTTTTCTGTACGCTTCGTATTCGAATCCGAAGTTATCTAATTGGAACGTGTCCCAAACGAGGAATATGAATCAACTTTTCGATCACGCGTACTCTTTCGACCAGAATATCAGTCGTTGGGACGTGTCGAGCGCGACGAGCATGAGTTATATGTTTCGCAACGCGGATAGTTTCAACTACGACTTGGACGCGTGGGATACGTCGAGAGTGACAAGTATGTATGCGATGTTCAATGGTGCAGATATATTCAACGGCAAAATTGGTTCGTGGGACGTGTCTGAGGTGACAAATATGGAATACATGTTTCGTCAAACTTCTGCATTTAATCAGCCCATTGGCCAATGGGACGTATCAAAGGTGACAAATATGCACTACATGTTCCAATCTGCGAGCGTATTCAATCAGCCCATTGGCCAATGGGACGTATCAAAGGTGAGAAATATGCAATACATGTTCCAATCTGCGCCTGCGTTTGCGCAAAGCCTCGAAAGTTGGCCGGAGACGTCGTATACTCTTGCGACGAATCATAACGGAGCGACACATGAAATGTTCAACGGCGCCACTGCGTTCCGCTCTAAGTTCTCGTGCCCGAGTGGAAATTACGGTCCGCCTGTAAAATGCACGTGTACTTTGAGCTGCCCTTTGTTGGACTCTGTGTTTACGACACAAATTGACATCTGTTTACAAGCCAGTCCTGTTCACGGTTTGTGTTCTGACAGCGCGCCAAAGTACGGGGCTATGCCCGACTGGGACGTATCGGAAGTGACGAACATGTCTCACGCGTTTCGAGACTTGGCTTCTTTCGACGCAGACCTATCCAAGTGGGAGGTTTCTCAAGTCACGGACATGGAGTACATGTTTCACGGCGCGTCTTCTTTCTCTTCGGATATTTCAGCCTGGGACACCTCCAGAGTAACGAACATGCAAAACATGTTTCACGGCGCGTCGTCTTTTCGTTCGTTCGTCTCGGACTGGAAGGGTGCGGCTGCAACCAGTACGCAATCGAACATGTTTTTGGACGCTGAGGCTTTTGTTTCTCGCTTTCTATGCCGAGACTCTAAGAGCGGCCCAGCGTCAACGTGTGCTCCTCGCCCTCCACCTTCACCTTTAACCGATGCTTCTTTTTACGACGCAGTCAGTGCGTGCACTCTTGAAGCTCCCGTGAGTGGCGAGTGCATCACGTATGGTTTTTCCACGACTAATTTTGGCACCATGCCGAACTGGGACGTTCAATACGTCACAGACATGTCTTACTCGTTCAAGAACGAGCCTGTTTTTGACGGTGATATATCCTCTTGGAATACATCGAGCGTCACGAGTATGCGCGAAATGTTTCACTTTGCGACTTCCTTCAACCGCGCTATTGGCGGATGGAACACGTCGAGCGTCACTTCTATGTACTCCACTTTTGCAAACGCGCAAAGTTTCAATCAACCGCTTCGTTATTGGGACACGTCTAGAGTAGCCCGCGCTGAAAAAATGTTTTCAGGCGCCTCTTCCTTTGCGCGGAGACTTTATCTTCCAAGCTCGGCTATTCAGACTGGCATATTCTCTGGTTGCGTCGCATTTCACGAGAAGTACTCGTGTTCGACTGAAAACGATGGCCCAGCGGATTCGTGCGAATTCAAATTCAAAGTAGAACAAGCGAACTTCCAAACTGCCGTGAATTCGTGTTTGGAGGAAGAACGACTGATGAAGGGCGATGGTGCCATTCTGAAGGGCGATTGCACGACGTACGGTACCGTGACGAATAAATACGGCGTCATGTCTGATTGGGACGTCAGTCTCGTGACAAAGATGAACTCGGCGTTCCAATCCAAGACTACTTTCAACGGCGATATTTCGAATTGGGATGTGAGCTCTGTCGTGGATATGGACTACATGTTTTACAGTGCGAACTCGTTTAACGGCGATATTTCGAATTGGGATGTGAGCTCTGTCGTGACCATGAGCCACATGTTTTACAGTGCGAACTCGTTTACTCAAGACTTGAGTAGCTGGCAGACGTCGAGTCTCACGAGTATGTACAGAATAATGTATGCTTCGTATGCGAATATAGACGTGAGTAATTGGGACGTTTCGAACGTTCGAAATATGGATCGTGTTTTTGACAACGCGTACTCTTTCAATAAGGATATAAGCAGCTGGGACGTGTCGAGCGTCACGAGTATGAATTACATGTTCAACGAAGCAAAATCGTTCAATCGAGATTTGGATGCATGGGATACGTCCAGCGTGACTGATATGCAGTACATGTTCAATGAAGCGCATGTTTTTAACGGCAAAGTGGGTTCTTGGGACGTGTCGAAGCTGACGACTTTGTCGCACATGTTTTATAACGCGAAGAAGTTTAACCAACCGGTTGGAAACTGGGACGTCTCGAAAGTAACCGCGTTTGACAATGCTTTTGCGTATGCTTCTGCTTTTGCTCAAGATTTATCCAAATGGACTGGGAGTGGCGTGGAAACTACACAGAGTAATATATTTTATGGTGCGTATGCATTTCAGGCGAAATATTGGTGTCCTGATGCGAACAGTGGTCCCATTAAATTTTGTCAGTGTAAAGCAGACTGTCCTCCTTCGCCTTCTCCGCCACCTTCATCTTCTTTTGAGAAAACTGCAATCACGACTGATAACATCAAAACAGCCGCGCAGACGTGCTTGTATTCCAATATAGGTGCACACGTTTCAAACGGTTTGTGCGCGGCTACGGAATACGGGTCTATGCCTGATTGGGACGTGAGCAAAGTGACGAGTATGCGTGAGCTCTTCGGATCCATCTTGTCTAGCGTTCGGTCTCAATTTAACGCCGACTTGTCTCGTTGGGACGTGAGCGCCGTCACGGATATGCAATACCTTTTCAACGGATGCACGGCTTTCAACGGAAACATTTCAAACTGGGACGTGAGCTCTGTGACTCGTATGCAACACATGTTCCAATCGACGAGCTCGTTCACGCGAGATATCAACAGTTGGAACATACAAAGAGTGACTAGTTTTGAAGGTTTTCTGTACGATTCGTATTCGAATCCGAAGTTGTCTAATTGGAACGTGTCCCAAACGAGGAATATGAATCAACTTTTCGATCACGCGTACTCTTTCGACCAGAATATCAGTCATTGGGACGTGTCGAGCGCGACGAGCATGAGTTATATGTTTCGCAACGCGGATAGTTTCAACTACGACTTGGACGCGTGGGATACGTCGAGAGTGACAAGTATGTATGCGATGTTCAATGGTGCAGATATATTCAACGGCAAAATTGGTTCGTGGGACGTGTCTGAGGTGACAAATATGGGATACATGTTTTATGAAACTTCTGCATTTAATCAGCCCATTGGCCAATGGGACGTATCAAAGGTGACAAATATGGAATTCATGTTTTATTCCGCGAGCGTATTCAATCAGCCCATTGGCCAATGGGACGTATCAAAGGTGACAAATATGCACTACATGTTCCAATCTGCGAGCGTATTCAATCAGCCCATTGGCCAATGGGACGTATCAAAGGTGACAAATATGCAATACATGTTCCGATCTGCGCCTGCGTTTGCGCAAAGCCTCGAAAGTTGGCCGGAGACGACGTCTACTCTTGCGACGAATCATAACGGACCGACATATGAAATGTTCAACGGCGCCACTGCGTTCCGCTCTAAGTTCTCGTGCCCGAGTGGAAATTACGGTCCACCTGTGAGTTGTATTTGTAATGAAGGCAGGTGCCTTGAGAATGCAAATTTCCGAGCAGCGCTTGACGCATGCTTGTTTGAATCTCAGGTTGCAGGAAATTGCGATACGTACGGTACTGAGACGACAGATTTTGGCCTCTTATCGGATTGGGACGTTTCGCGAGTGACTAACATGTCTTTTGCGTTTAAAGGGTCTGAAAAGTTCAACGGCGACCTTTCCAAGTGGCAAACCACGAGCGCTACGAGTATGGATGAAATGTTTTCCGGAGCGCTTTCGTTTACTGGATCGTCGCTTGGAGAATGGGATACTTCAAGCGTGGTGAGTATGAGCGGTATGTTTGAAGACGCCATCTCCTTCAATCAGCCGCTTTCTCTTTGGGACACTTCTCAAGTGACTGATATGTCTAGCATGTTTTTAAACGCCACCTCTTTTAATCAGCCGCTTTCTCTTTGGGATACTTCTCAAGTGACTGATATGTCTAGCATGTTTGAGAGCGCCGTTTCTTTCGCTCAGCCTGTTTATTTTTGGACTGGATCGGCAGCGACGAGCTCGAGCGGCTCCACTTCTATCTTTGCTTCTGCGAGTTCGTTTTTGGAAAAGTATTCGTGTGATTCCGCTGTCGATGGTCCGGTGAATACGTGCACGTGCTCCAATCCTGTTTTCTGTGTGAGCGATGCTGTCTTCTTGAGCGCCGTTTCGGCGTGCCTTGCCGAGTCTCCCGCGCTTGGCTTGTGTCCGACCTACGGTACGATGACTACGCAGTTCGGAGCTTCTATGTCTATTTGGGATACCTCTTTAGTGACGAACATGTCTCACGCGTTTGAGCAGGCGACGTCTTTTAACGGCGATATTTCCTCCTGGAATACAGTCAGCGTGACGAGTATGTCTTCTATGTTCTTCAACGCGTCATCGTTTGCCGGTGATATCTTGGGATGGACCGGCAGTGCAACGGAGAGTGCGCAAGTTGACATGCTTTTTGGCGCTTCACAGTTTCATCGCAAGTACATTTGCTCGGACACTGTTCGCGGTCCTTTGAGCGCTTGCGTTGCTCGAGTAAAGCTAACCGATGAAACTTTTTTTGATGCGAGAACCTCGTGTTTGGAGGAAGAGCCGCTGAAGGGCGATTGCACGACGTACGGTACCGTGGCGAATAAATACGGCGTCATGTCTGATTGGGACGTCAGTCTCGTGACAAAGATGAACTCGGCGTTCCAATCCAAGACTACTTTCAACGGCGATATTTCGAATTGGGATGTGAGCTCTGTCGTGACTATGAGCCAAATGTTTTACAGTGCGAACTCGTTTACTCAAGACTTGAGTAGCTGGCAGACGTCGAGTCTCACGAGTATGTACAGAATAATGTATGCTTCGTATGCGAATATAGACGTGAGTAATTGGGACGTTTCGAACGTTCGAAATATGGATCGTGTTTTTGACAACGCGTACTCTTTCAATAAGAATATAAGCAGCTGGGACGTGTCGAGCGTCACGAGTATGCAATACATGTTCAAAAGTGCTCTTATTTTCAACCAAGATTTGAACAACTGGGATACATCGAGCGTTACTGCAATGAACGAAATGTTCAACGGTGCTCTTGAATTTGATGGTAAAATAGGCAATTGGGACATTTCCAATATTCAAAACATGTGGGCTTTTTTCCATACTGCCAAAAAATTTAATCAAGATATTGGAAACTGGGATGTATCTAGAGTGACTAATATGGGATATGTTTTCCACAATGCCGAGGCGTTTAATCGAGATATTAGTGCTTGGGACACGTCAAAAGTTACAAACATGGAATCGATGTTCAGGAATGCGTACGATTTCAATCAAGATATTGGAAGCTGGGATGTTTCGCAAGTGAACAATTTTGAGCATACTTTTGCCAGCGCGAGTTCTTTCGTGCAAGACTTATCTTCATGGACTGGTAGTGCAGCTGAGACTGTCCAAACGAACGTTTTTAATGGCGCTACTGCGTTTCAGTTGAAATATTCTTGTTTCCAGGCAAATAATGGTCCCATCAAATACTGTGAATGTAAAGCGGACTGCCCAACATCTCCACCTCTATCAAGCGAATCGAGAACTCTCTTAACAGATGATAATATTAAATCTGCCATAAACGTGTGCATGTACTCGGGTGGTGGCTCTCATATTTCAGACGGTCTGTGCTCATCTACAGAATACGGTGCCATGCCAGATTGGGACGTTAGCAAGGTAACAAATATGACTTTTATTTTCGAAGGAGTCAGAAGTCTTATTAGCTCGCAGTTCAACGCGGATTTATCGCGTTGGAATGTGAGCGCTGTCAAAGAAATGCGAGGATTGTTCTACAGCTTGAGCTCTTTTAACGCGAATATTTCGAGTTGGAACGTCAGTTCGGTCAGGGACATGAGTAACATGTTTGAAAGTGCAAACGCTTTCACTCAAGATTTGAGAGACTGGGATACCTCGAGTCTTACACGTTTGGACCGTATATTCTATACTTCGAATGCGAATCCGAAAGTTGCAGACTGGGACGTTTCGAGGGTCACGAATATGGCGAGTGTTTTTAGCCACGCGTATTCTTTCAACCAGGATATCAGTTCTTGGGATGTCTCGTCTGTAACAACCATGTCTGAAATGTTTCACAATGCGCATGCTTTCAACCAAGACTTAGAATCGTGGAATACGACGCTTGTTACATCTATGTATCATATGTTCGCAAGGACAAGGTCCTTCAACGGTAAAATAGGGTCTTGGGACGTATCTCATGTTACTAATATGGAATGGATGTTTTACAACGCAAAAGCTTTCAACCAACCTGTCGGGAAATGGGACGTTTCGCGAGTTCAGAATATGAATTATATGTTTTGGTCTGCTATAGTATTCGACCAGAACTTAGCTACCTGGCCGGAAACGTATGTGACATCGAATGCCGTAAGTTTGTTTGTTTATCAGGCTCCTGCGTTTGAATTGAAATATTCGTGTCCAAATTCTTATAATGGTCCCCCAATTAAGTGCGTATGCAAGGAAGGTGGTTGTTTAGACAATACAAACTTCAAAGCTTCAATTGAGGCGTGTCTGGCTGAGTCTCCAGAGGATGGAAAATGCTTTTCTTATGGTACGATCACTACAGATTTCGGCATCATGGAAGATTGGGACACAAGCTCGGTTATCGATATGTCGTTCGCGTTTGGGGCAAACTGTGATAATTTTGCGACTGATTGCAATCGCTCGTATTCAGCCATTTTCAACGCAGACATCTCTCGCTGGAATACAAGCAGCGTAAAAACTATGCGCGGCATGTTTAATACGGCTACCACCTTTAATCAATCAATTGGATCTTGGAACGTTTCTCAAGTAACGGATATGTCTAGCATGTTTGAGGGGGCGAAAAGCTTCAACTTGACCTTATCGGACTGGGATACATCCATGGTAACCAGCATGGAACGCATGTTTGCAGATTCAATTTCGTATTCTCAAACTGTAGTTCTTTGGGACACTACCAGTGTAGATAACACTACGAGCATGTTTCTCGGAGCTACTGCATTTTTGTCCGTGCATGTTTGCGGCGAAGATGGACCTCCAGAGAATTGCACGTGTATCGAATGTTTAACTGATTCCACCTTTAATGCTTCTCTTGCTTCGTGCCTGGCGGAAGACCCGGAGTACGGTTTGTGCGAAACATTCGGCACTTCGAGCGGTTTTGGAGTAATGCCTGAATGGAACGTTCGCTTTGTCAGTGACATGCGAGGAGCTTTTCAAGATAGATCGACATTCAACGGCGACATTACCCTTTGGGACACGAGTAGTGTGACAAATATGGAATCCATGTTCGAAAATGCAATAAATTTTGCTCGGGAGATCTCAGTATGGAAAGGGTTCGCGGCGAGATCTTCACAACATGGTATTTTTCTCGGAGCTTATGAATACCACGCGAAGTTTGAATGTAAAGACGAGATGGTATTGAATTCATGTAAGCAACGAATGAGTAAAACTTTACTGAGTGATGTAACTTTTAAATTTGCCATTACCAAATGTCTAGAAGAGGCGCCGATTTCCGGTGATTGTCAAATTTACGGGAAATCCACGACGAATTTTGACATCATGTCAAACTGGGATACTAGTTTGGTAACGAACATGGGGAGTGCGTTTGAGAACAAAGTTGAGTTCAATGGCGATATTTCTCGGTGGGATACTTCGAATGTCGTTTTTATGGACAAGCTATTTCTCAACGCAGCTTCGTTTAACAAGCCTTTGACATTTTGGAGTACGACTAAAGTACTCACCATGGAGCGCATGTTTGAAGGTGCGAGTGCTTTCGATCGCGATGTTACATTCTTAGTTACGTCTAGTGATACCAACACGGATGGAATGTTTACTGATGCGAATTCTTTTCTTGCCAAGTTCAAATGTGAGATTATGATCAGCGGACCGCCAAGTTCGTGCTTGTGCTCTCGCGAATTAGACTGTTGCGTCGGACAAGCTTGCGAATTGGAACTCGACGACATGAATTTGATGGATGCAGTTTCTGAATGCTTGCTCGAGGACCCTATTTATGGATTGTGCGAAAGATTTGGTTCAAGGCGAAAGCTCGGAATAATGCCAGATTGGGACGTTGGTCGAGTTACGAACATGCAAAGTGTTTTTGCCATGAGAGAAAATTTCAACGGTAACATATCCGCGTGGAACGTTTCGAGCGTCACGAGTATGTACCAAATGTTTAAATTTGCTCGTTCTTTTAACGGAGACATCGGTACATGGGATACTTCGAAAGTTACAAATATGGAGCGAATGTTTCATGGCGCGTCGAAATTTGACCAATATATTTTGATGTGGACTGGCGCGGCGGCTACCAGCGAGCAGTCTGGAATTTTCACCGAGGCTTTAGCTTTTCAAACGAGATTTAATTGCAGCGGTATCGAGGAAGCAGGAGCGAATGTCGTGTGGAACGGTCCGCTTTCTTCGTGCGATTGTAAATATTCATGCCCGTTGACAGATGATACAATTGCATCTGGGGTCTCTGAATGTTTACTCTCTCACCCCATGGATGGGTTGTGCTCCTCAGATACTTTATACGGTGCTATGCCAAACTGGGATGTCTCTCTCGTCACGAACATGAGCGGTTTATTTGAGGATTATGAATTCTTCAACGGCGATATTTCTAAATGGATTACCTCAAGTGTAACCAACATGGAATCTATGTTTTCTGGAGCAACTTCGTTTAACCAGGATATCTCTGCAGCTTGGCAGGGACCGGCCACAGAAACGACACAGACTGATATGTTTGCTGGCGCAACTGCTTTTCAAGCCGCGTTCAAATGCGTAGACGTAATAAACGGACCGTTGAATCAGTGTTACTGCATCGATTGTTTAACTGATTCCATATTTATGTCTTCTCTTGCTTCGTGCCTGGCGGAAGACCCGGAGTACGGTTTGTGCGAAACATTCGGCACTTCGAGCGGTTTTGGAGTAATGCCTGAATGGAACGTTCGCTTTGTCAGTGACATGCGAGGAGCTTTTCAAGATAGATCGACATTCAACGGCGACATTACCCTTTGGGACACGAGTAGTGTGACAAATATGGAATCCATGTTCGAAAATGCAATAAGTTTTGCCCGAGGGATTGGAACCTGGCGAGGAGTAGCAACTTTGACCCCACAAATAAATATGTTCCGTAACGCTTCAGCTTTCCAAGATACGTTTTCATGCAAAAAGTACAATTCTGGACCCGCACAAACTTGCGTGATTCCTTTAAATGATGCGAACTTTTACGACGCCATTTCATCGTTGTGCTTAGGGAGAAATGACAAGATTGGAGCGTGCCCTCTATCAAAATATGGAGAAGTTCCTCACTGGGATGTTTCAAAAGTAACTAATATGCGCGGAGCATTTTCAAACTACGAAGTCTTCAATGCCGATATTTCAAGTTGGGATGTTTCAAGCGTTACAGACATGGGATATATGTTTTACAACTCGCAATTCTTCAATCAAAACATTGGGACGTGGGACACTTCAAACGTTGAGAATATGGAAAAGATGTTTTCATTTGCGAAAAACTTCAATGCAAACATCAACAGATGGAACGTCGAGAAAGTCACGAAAATGACAGGCATGTTTTGGAAAGCTGAAAAGTTTAACCAACCGTTACATGACTGGGAAACTTCTAATGCTATAGACGCTGAAGAAATGTTCCTCATGACTCCGAATTTTATGCGTAATATCTCGATGTGGAAAGGTGCAATTGGATCGGCGCCGCAGTCGCTTATATTCTATGAAGCGACGAAATTTATATCCAAGTATGAGTGCACTGATGCAAATAGTGGACCAGTTAATTCATGTGTGTGTGTTTCGGGCTGTATTTTGGACTCCACATTTCATGCCGCCATCAATGAATGTTTGGAAGAAGACCCCTTCTTTGGTATCTGCACATCATACGGAGAGACGAGTAAATACGGAGTCATCTCTGAATGGGACGTGAGCGCGGTGACAAACATGCAAGCTGCATTCTTAGGGCGGCACCAATTCAATGGTGACATTTCCTCTTGGGATACGTCATCCGTCACGAGCATGGCATCTATGTTTGACTCGAATTCGACCGATTATGGCATGATATTCAATCAGGATTTGAGTCGTTGGGACACATCGAAAGTGCTAGAAATGAATGCGATGTTTGCACATTGCTGGCAATTTGATTCTGATCTCAGTTTGTGGGATACTTCAAGCGCGACTGATATGGACGGGATGTTTGCTGATGCGAGAGCTTTTCAATGGGATATATCCACGTGGCAAGGAAGTGCGGCAAGGAATTTCAGTCGAGGTATCTTTGCAGACGCTTCCGCGTTCATCTCAAAATTCGCATGCTCGGATGGCACCGATGGGCCAATAACTTCGTGCGCATGCAGAACACACAGCGAGTGTGGATTACGTAGCACTACATTTTTTGCTGCTATCAGTGCATGCTTGAAAGAATCTGCTGCCGATGGATTGTGTAATTCATACGGGGCATTGAGTGGGTTTGGCACGATGCCAAATTGGGATACGAGCGAGATCACAAATATGAACGGTGCTTTTAGTAATCGAGCCACGTTCAATGCAGATTTGTCGGGCTGGATTATTGCACAAGTTACGGACATGCGAGAAATGTTCCTTGGTGCGTCTCTTTTCAACGCAGATATTTCGAAATGGGATACGTCCAACGTGCGAGACATGACGCGTATGCTTGCGAACGCGACTTCTTTCAGTCAAGACATCTCCGGGTGGATAGGCTCTGCATCTAACACTCCGCAAACTGAAATCTTTTCGGGTGCAACTTCATTCAAAGCTGAATATGTATGCGATGACATCGACGACGGACCGATAAGTTCATGTTATGATCCAAGCTACTCTTTAACAGATTCCTCGTTCACTCAGGCCATACTTTCATGCCTTGCAGAATCTCCCGAGCGCGGTTTATGCTCTGTTTGGGGAACTCAAACAACCAAGTATGGCACTATGCCCAGTTGGGACACGAGTCGAGTAACTTCAATGAAAGAAGCCTTCCTTGGTTTGAGTTCTTTCAATGCGGATATTTCTACCTGGGACACCTCGCAAGTGACTAACATGCAGTACATGTTTTCTGGAGCATCTTCTTTCGACAAGGATATTTCTTCTTGGGATACTTCTAAAGTGACGAATATGGGTAATATGTTTCATGGCGCTTTTACTTTCAATCAAAAAATTGGAAGTTGGAACACAGCGCAGGTTACTAATATGTACGGAATGTTTCTGTCCGCCAGATTGATTAATCAAAATATTGGTAGTTGGGATACGTCGTCAGTTACGAGCATGCAGTATATGTTGCAGGGAGCGGAATCGTTCAGTTACGACTTGTCAACATTCAGCGAAACGAGTTTGGCTGATTCGCGAGACATTTTCAAGGAAGCAACTGTATTTAACGCCAAATTTAGTTGCGACAATCAAAATAATGGCCCGCCGAGCTCGTGCGTTGATCGGTCTCCAGCAAATCCGACATTTATTACAGACTCGAACTTTTACGCTGCCATAGAAACCTGTTTATCTTTAGATTTACAGTCTTACGCAGTGAATGGTTTGTGCTATGCGACTGAGTACGGGGCAATGCCGGATTGGGATACCAGCCGTGTTACGAACATGCGCGGATGGTTGGGCAGGGAATATGTCGGCTTCGGTAATAATCCCATTTTCAATGGGGATATATCGAGGTGGGACACATCCCAAGTCACGAGCATGTACGCCATGTTTGTAGGAGCTGTTTCGTTCAAGAAAGACATTTCGATGTGGAACGATTTAAAAGTAACAAACTTCAGAAATATGTTCACGAGAGCGACTGCTTTTCAAGAAAAATTTGTATGCGACGATCCGATAAGCGGTCCACCAAGTTCATGCTATGATAGCACGAGCGCATTGTTAGATTCGAATTTTAACGATGCAGTTTTGGCGTGCTTGCAGGAAGCACCAGAGAATGGTGATTGCAAAAATTATGGAACAAATGTAACTGCTCGCGGAATCATGCCGGCGTGGGATACATCTCGAGTTACGAATATGAAAGCAGCGTTCAAGGATAAGATTTCATTCAACGGTGACATTTCTGCTTGGGATACGTCTCAAGTTACTGACATGACTCAAATGTTCGAGGGAGCGAAATCTTTTAATCATGATATCGGAAAGTGGAAAACTGATAAAGTTGTGAGCATGGGGGCTATGCTATACAGAGCTTCTTCTTTCGACTTTGATATTTCAGGATGGTCTGGAGAGGCGGCTTCGAGCGTTCAAGCACAAATGGTCGAAGAAGCAACAGCATTTAATGCAAAATTTTCGTGCTCGGAAGGATCTAAGGGTCCCGCTTTTTCGTGCATGTGTACGTCAGGGGTTTGTTCATTAAGCGATGGATCGTTTGCAAATGCAGTACGAGCTTGTCTTGCAGAATCTCCCGAGCGCGGTTTATGCTCTGTTTGGGGAACTCAAACAACCAAGTATGGCACTATGCCCAGTTGGGACACGAGTCGAGTAACTTCAATGAAAGAAGCCTTCCTTGGTTTGAGTTCTTTCAATGCGGATATTTCTACCTGGGACACCTCGCAAGTGACTAACATGCAGTACATGTTTTCTGGAGCATCTTCTTTCGACAAGGATATTTCTTCTTGGGATACTTCTAAAGTGACGAATATGGGTAATATGTTTCATGGCGCTTTTACTTTCAATCAAAAAATTGGAAGTTGGAACACAGCGCAGGTTACTAATATGTACGGAATGTTTCTGTCCGCCACATCGTTTAACCAATACATAAGCAGTTGGAATACTTCGGCTGTCGAAGACATGACTCTGTTGTTCTTCCAGGCTTCTTCGTTTAATAAGCCAGTGGCGCAATGGGACATTTCCAAGGTAACCAGTATTTTTGGCATGTTTTTTCATGCATCTACATTTGATCAACCTCTTAATATATTGGATACGTCTCAAGTCACGAATATGCAGTACGTATTCTATGGTGCTTCTTTATTTAATCAGCGTTTAGCTGATTGGAATGTATCGAAAGTTACGAATATGTATGGAATGTTCCTTGGAGCGACGAAATTCAATCAAGATATAAGTGGGTGGGACACATCATTAGTAACGGATATGCGATACTTATTTTATCAGGCTAGTTCGTTCCGATACGATATATCAGGATGGAATGGTGTGGCAACGAAGACTTTACAAGATAACATTTTTTACGACGCGAAGTCTTTTCAGGACAAATTTTCATGTTTAACAAATGATGACGGTCCGATAAATTCTTGCATTTGTGTTTTAGACTGTCCAAACTATTCATCGCCTTCTCCTCCCCCGCCGCCGCCTTCCCCTCCTTCCCCACCGCCTCCGCTGCCCATGTCGGCTCCACCTCCCACGATTGAACTTACCGATGAGAATTTCTTCGTAGCGGTAGAAAAATGTTTGACTATGAATAACTACGCACATGCCGAGTTTGGCATGTGCCGGGAAAGCGGTTATGGTCCAATGCCGTATTGGAACACTGCAAAGGTGACAAATATGACTTTCGCTTTTTCCGGTAGATCTAAGTTCAACGCGGATATTGCGCACTGGGACGTTTCGCATGTTGTCGCATTTGACAATATGTTTGATGCCGCTGTAACTTTCAATCAGAAGATTTCAGGTTGGGTGACTTCAAGTGCGCTTTCCATGAACGCAATGTTCCGCAAATCGGAGTCATTTAATCACGACATTTCTGTATGGAATACTACTCTCGTTACCGATATGCGCAATATGTTTAACGGAGCATTGCAATTTAATCATGATATATATAAATGGTCTGGTGCTGCGGCGTCAACGCCGCAAGAAGATATGCTTCTTGGTGCGACTGCTTTCAACGTCAAATACTTGTGTGCAGTCGAGAACAACGCGCAATCGTGTTCCTCCACTCGTCAAAGCTGGTCGGCACCGCCACCGAGCAAATGGCTGCCTTCCCCGACGGCACTTCCACCTTCGCCATTTCCTCCACCATTTCCTCCTCCAAAACCTGTTTCGGATACTACTTTTCGAGACGCTATCGAATCTTGCCTGTGGAAGGATTCGAAAGAAATCATAGCTGAAGGGATGTGTTATTCGAGTGAGTTTGGCCCGATGCCGAAGTGGGACACCAGTCTCGTCACAAACATGTCGAAAGCCTTTTCTGGCTATTCCAATTTCAACGCCGATATTTCCGGCTGGGATACGAGCAATGTTGTGGACATGAGCGCTATGTTTGAATCTGCGTCCTCGTTCAATCAAAACATTGGGGTCTCCTGGGATACATCGCAAGTGAGGAGCATGGAAGAAATGTTTTACCAAGCTTCTGCTTTCAATCAGGACATCGGGGGCTGGGACACATCTCAGGTGACAAGTATGAGGTACATGTTCAGCGGTGAGTATTACAACAAGATGATATTCAATGAGGACATTGGCGGTTGGAACGTTGGGAACGTTGTTGACTTTGAGGGCATGTTCCGTTTTGCCCAAAGTTTCAACCAAAATATTGGTTCTTGGTCAACCTCTCAGGCAACGAGCATGGCTGGTATGTTTGAAGGCGCGATTGTATTCAACCAAGACATTTCATCTTGGAACGTGTCTTCTGTGATTGATATGAGAAGTATGTTTGACGGAGCATTGGTATTTGATAAGGACATAACAATCTGGACCGGAATAGCTGCTCGTACACCGCAAGACGATATCTTCTTGAATGCGAGTGCTTTTGTGGCGCGCTTTAAGTGTCCGAGCTCTAATGATGGCCCTATCAACAGCTGTGAATGTGTTTCAAATTGTGCTGGCATTCCGCCGTCATCTGCACCTTCGCTAGGCACCGTACTTTCAGACGACAACTTTGCATCGGCTGTTTCTGAATGCCTTCGCGTCGCATCGGGAAATCATGTTTCGGACGGTTTGTGTACTTCTGCGAGTTTTGGTTCTATGCCAAGCTGGGACACCAGTCTGGTCACAAACATGTCGAATGCCTTTTCCCAATATCCTGACTTCAACGCCGATATTTCCGGCTGGGATACGAGCAATGTTGTGGACATGAGCGCTATGTTTGAATCTGCTTCTTTGTTTGACCAGGACATTAGTTCTTGGGTTACATCAAAGGTGAGGAGCATGACTCGCATGTTTGCCGATGCGTCCTCGTTCAATCAAAACATTGGGGTCTCGTGGGATACATCGCAAGTGAGGAGCATGGAAGAAATGTTTTACCAAGCTTCTGCTTTCAATCAGGACATCGGCTGGGACACATCTCAGGTGACAAGTATGAGGTACATGTTCAGCGGTGAGTATTACAACAAGATGATATTCAATGAGGACATTGGCGGTTGGAACGTTGGGAACGTTGTTGACTTTGAGGGCATGTTCCGTTTTGCCCAAAGTTTCAACCAAAATATTGGTTCTTGGTCAACCTCTCAGGCAACGAGCATGGCTGGTATGTTTGAAGGCGCGATTGTATTCAACCAAGACATTTCATCTTGGAACGTGTCTTCTGTGATTAATATGAGAAGTATGTTTGACGGAGCATTGGTATTTGATAAGGACATAACAATCTGGACCGGAGTTGCAGCCGAAACTCTTCAACAGGGTATTTTCGACCGAGCTCACGAATTTCAAAGAAAGTTTTGGTGTCCGTACGATGATGATGGTCCAGCCTCGTTTTGTTTGTGCCGTGCTGACTGCATTGCTGAACGCATTGCACCACTCATTCCTTCTGTTGAAAGCATAATGCTTTCCTCTACCAATGTATCTAACGTAGAGTCAAATGTGCACTATGGATCTATGGGATATCCAATTACTGATGGGTTGATTGCACCTAGCATGTACAATATTCTCGATAACAATGATGTTGTTTACGTATGGAACTACTTCGAAATCACCGATGAAAAGTACCTGGCACGAGATGCCGCCCAGCTCTTTGATGGGAAAGTTGGCGACTGGAATTTTTCAGCACACGCCGATTCAGATTCGCATGCGAAATGGGCGTATCAGTTCCACACTGGGTCAGAACTTGTCGGTAAAATGGTATTCACTCAACCGCCTTCTGATTATGCTACAGGTGACATTGTGATCGAGTACTGGAATGGCATGACATTCAAAATTGTGAATAATCAAAGCGTGTCTGGCTTTGATAAATCTTCAATTGTATGGAACCAAAGTTTGGAGATAGCATTTGACACAGTCTCTGCTCAGTTTTTTCAAATCACATGCTTTCCGCACCCACTCTCTTCGCATAGACATCGACAAGGGTTATCAGAATGGCAGATTTGGTCTGGGTGGTACACAAATTCCACCATATCTGATTTCAATTTTGCGTATGCAATTTCAGAGTGCCTATGGAATACCCCTGGATTGCACGATATGGACGGTATGTGTACTTCTGCGAGCTTTGGTCCTATGCCAAGCTGGGACACCAGTCTGGTCACAAACATGTCGAATGCCTTTTCCCAATATCCTGACTTCAACGCCGATATTTCCGGCTGGGATACGAGCAATGTTGTGGACATGAGCGCTATGTTTGAATCTGCTTCTTTGTTTGACCAGGACATTAGTTCTTGGGTTACATCAGAGGTGAGGAGCATGACTCGCATGTTTGCCGATGCGTCCTCGTTCAATCAAAACATTGGGGTCTCGTGGGATACATCGCAAGTGAGGAGCATGGAAGAAATGTTTTACCAAGCTTCTGCTTTCAATCAGGACATCGGGGGCTGGGACACATCTCAGGTGACAAGTATGAGGTACATGTTCAGCGGTGAGTATTACAACAAGATGATATTCAATGAGGACATTGGCGGTTGGAACGTTGGGAACGTTGTTGACTTTGAGGGCATGTTCCGTTTTGCCCAAAGTTTCAACCAAAATATTGGTTCTTGGTCAACCTCTCAGGCAACGAGCATGGCTGGTATGTTCAAAGGCGCGATTGTATTCAACCAAGACATTTCATCTTGGAACGTGTCTTCTGTGATTGATATGAGAAGTATGTTTGACGGAGCGTTGCAATTCAGTTCTGACATATCGGATTGGAGTGGAACAGCTGCGAAATCCCGGCAAAATGATATTTTTCTGGGCGCCATTGCGTATCAGAAGAAATATTGGTGTCCGAGTGTCATGAATGGTCCGGTGTCCTGGTGCGTGTGCAAATTTGAGTGCCCGCGCCCACCATCGCCTTTTCCTCCTCCTTCACCACCACCAACACCTCCTGCTCCACTTCCACCTCCCACTCCCCCTTCCGTAACTTCTCTTTCTCTCTCTCCGCCATCTTGGTCAGCGATATCTTCTCTATTTCTACCTGCATTGCTTGAAGACACGAACATAAAGATATACGCATCCGACTCAGCTGATAACGATTGGTTTGGTTCTGCCGTATCTTTATATGGCGATGTTGCATTGATTGCTGCTCGTCAAGATGATGATAACGCTACAAATACTGGCTCCGTCTACATTTTTCGCCGATATTCCTCCTATTCTCGTTTTGAAGGAAGTACTACCGCGACATGGACCGAGCAGACGAAGCTTCATGCGTCTGATCCATCTGAATTCGATGGTTTCGGAAGATCAGTTTCCTTCTTTGATGACACAGCTTTGATTGGAGCAGGTGCAGACGATGATGAAGGTAGTAACGCTGGCTCAGTTTATGTGTTCACCATGCACACTAATTCATCGGATGAATCATCATCTAGCTCTACGTGGGTACAGCAAACCAAATTTTATGCTTCCAATCTAACTGCTGCTGACTACTTCGGTGCGTCAGTGTCTCTGTACGGTGATACTGCTTTCATTGGGGCCACCGGAGATGACGAAAAAGCAACCAATGCTGGTGCCGTATATGTGTTCACGCGAAAAACTTCTTCGATTGGAACTGTGTGGACTGAGAAGACTAAAATCTATGCATCAGACCCTGCTCCCGAAGATGGATTTGGTCAATCTTTATCGCTGCACGGAGACAGAGCGTTAATTGGAGCGAATACTGATAGCAATACGACTGAGATTAACACCGGTTCGGTTTATGAATTTGTGAGGTCGTTTGATAATTTAAATGACGAAGGAATTGTTGAAGAAGGCGCATTTACCTATTCCGATGGCTCGTACACAGCAAAATGGGTCGAGCAGACTACTAAAATACTCGCCCCTGATTTGAGTCGATCGGATCTCTTTGGTGTATCGGTGGCATTATATGGTAACACTGCATTAATTGGAGCGAGTGGGGACGATGAGAATGCTACGAATACCGGCTCTGTGTACATATTTACCCGAAAGTCATCTTCCTCCTCCTCCTCTTCCGAGGTGTCTTTATGGATTGGAGAGACGAAAATTTACGCGTCCGATCCAGCTGCTGGTGATGTCTTTGGGAATTCTATATCGCTCTACGGCGACACGGCTTTGATTGGCGCATTCCAAAACGATGACCAGGGGACAAATACGGGGAGAGTGTACGTATTTAAAGCGCCCCCGCCCCCGGCACCGCCTCCTCCTTCTCCGCCTCCACCTTCACCTCCAAGTCCTCCCCCAGATGGAATGTATTGTCCTTTCCAAAGGTGCGGCGACTCTTCGAATTGCCCTTGTGACGCGGGCGAATGTTCGGATCCAGTGCATGGTATAGAATTCAAACGAGTATCTCCAAAGTGTATGCGGACTATTCTCGAATATTGCGCTTCGCACGATCCCGAAGTATCAGGGCAAGTGGATGACCCCGGATGTCGACGATTCTTAAATTCAAAAAGTAAAGTTCAATCAATCCTAAGAGACGTGAAAACAAGAATTGATAGCGATCTACCGTCTATTGGAGGTAGAAGTATGGCTATTGAGTTTCCCGCTGGAGCTCTTTCGGAGGATACAGATGTGAGTATCGCGGAACTTGAAGATTCCGACCTCTCTGGAAGCTTACCGAGTAGTTTTGCTGGTACTACTACGGTTGGTAGTATCATCAACTTAACTCCGCATGGTACTGTCTTCAATTCGTGCGTCACGATTGAAGTTCCGTACACGTACACAAATTCCTACCTCGCCGGAACTTTACTCAAAGCGGCTGATACAGATTCAGATTTTGAACTCGTTTCAGACGCCACTTACGTGGACAATGCCGATGGCACAGGTACTGCCACCGCGTGTCTTTCGAGTTTTAGTACTTTACAGGTGGTAGAATCGCTCAATCCGAGTCCCCCGCCGTTTCCACCGCCTCCCCCTTCTCCTCCTACTCCGCCTCCTCCTCCTCCTTCTCCTCCCCCTTCTCCTCCACCTTCACCTCCTCCCTCTCCCCCTCCCTCCCCTCCTCCTTCACCGCCTCCCTCACCGCCACCGAGTCCTCCCCCATCGCCTCCTCCCCCTTCGCCGCCGCCTCCCCCATCGCCTCCTCCATCACCTCCACCGTCACCTCCTCCATCGCCCCCTCCATCGCCTCCGCCAAGTCCCCCACCATCGCCTCCCCCAAGTCCCCCACCATCGCCGCCTCCTTCTCCTCCTCCTTCTCCTCCTCCTTCTCCTCCTCCTTCTCCTCCTCCTTCTCCTCCTCCTTCTCCTCCTCCTTCTCCTCCTCCTCCCTCACCTCCTCCTCCTTCTCCTCCTCCTTCTCCGCCTCCATCGCCGCCTCCTTCCCCGCCGCCAAGTCCTCCCCCAAGTCCGCCGCCAAGTCCGCCCCCAAGTCCG
>NC_023996.1:0-22436 GCF_002220235.1 Bathycoccus prasinos | reverse complement strand
CCTAAGACACTCGCCTATCTAGTTAGTCTCTCGGCGACACCCCTCCTCCTTCGCCACCACCAAAACCACCTCCATTACCACCACCGAAGCCTCCTCCTTCGCCGCCACCGGCACCTCCGCCATTTCCTCCTCCTAAACCCCCTCCTTCGCCGCCACCAAATTTGCCGCCGCTCGCGCCAGCGGGCGACGATTCAACGATTTATAAAATGATCTTTGAAATTTCAGGCGTAAAATTAGAAGAAATCGACCAAGCTGGATCTACCGGTCGAAGAACGAAACGTCAAGCTATCGTCCGAAGTTTAACTGCGTTAGTTTCTGACAAGTTTGGTCTCGATGATGATTACATTCGTGTGACGGAGACGAGAGCGGCGTCTTCGACGAGCCTCTTTTGTGAACTCACTGCTATTTTACACATTTGGTTTGGAAGTGTCAGTCAAACAACGGTGAATTTGTTCACGTACAATAACATCGCCATTATGGATACCTTGAAAAATTCCATGTCTGATTCTGGATTAACTGCTGTGCGTGTTTATCAAGTTCAAAAGATTGTTCTTGCATCTCCGCCGCCGGTTATTTTATCCCCGCCGCCGAGGAACATGCCGCCGCCCTTTGCTCCGAGTCCACCGCCTCTCCCACCTCTAAAAGTCTTCGTTGAGTACCCACCTTTACCGGCACCACCACCGCCACCATCGCCACCGCCTCTCATTATTCCACCACCGTTACCACCGCCACCGAGTCCATCGCCTCCGCCGGATATCATTCCTCCGGTGATCACGCTCCTGGGTTTGGCGCACGTGGAATTGGAACAGCTCGATGTGTACACGGATTCTGGGGCGACGTGTACGGATAATACGGATGGTACAATCACAGATATTACGGTCATTGGAGTTGAAAGTATTAATACGGATCTTCCATCCGCAGAACCCTACCTCATCACCTACGAGTGCTCGGACGTGCTCGGAAATAAAGGCACGGCTCAAAGAACAGTTCAGGTCAATTCGCCTTGCCCTGAATTTTCAAAGTTGTGCACAGAGTTAGACCCGATGGTGTGCGCCTGGGTCGATCCGGATACGAAAGTAGCGTATTGTATTCCACCTACGGATGATGCCGATGTCGTCGAAGAAAAGTTTGTCGCGGAAGAGTACGTGCCGCCGGAGAACGTGTATACACCAGTAATGACACTTTTGGAAGGCGCTTATACTTCTGAACTCGGCAAAGTTGAGCAAACCAACGCAGATGGTGAGCTAGAAACGATTCTTGTCATGCGAACATACGTTGAACAATTCGATGTGTACGTTGACCCTGGAGTTTTAGCCTGGGATAACGAAGACGGAAATCTCACGACGTCGGTCCGAAGTGAAGGTAAAGGTCTTGTGAAAACCGACACGGTGGTTTCGCGTCCATTTACTATTAAGTACAACGTCGACGATTTAGATGCGTTCAACCCCAAGAGTGCAACAGAAGTGCGTCGTCAGGTGTTCATTTTGAACCCATGTAGAGAAACGCTTCAAGAAGATGGAGTTACCGAAGAAATTTATTGCTCCAGAGAGGATTCGGGAGGATTGCAGCTTGTCGTCTGCAGTCGCAACGGAATTTGCGGTTTGGATCTCGTTGTAGAAGAAGAAGTTATCGTTGTCAAGGCACCAGAACCACCAAATATTACGCTTCTTGGACCGAAAAGAATGGAAATTAATCAATACGAAGTGTACAAAGTTTGCGGTGCTGTAAAGCTTGCCGGAGAATCTTGCGACGACGGCGCCGAGGCCGTCGGGGAATACGACGGTCTCATCACGGCTGCAAACAGTCCGGATAAAATATTTGCGTGCGGTTTAAAATTCGCTACGAAAGGAGTTTCCGGTTGCGGAATTGATACCCAGGTTGCAGATACGTACGATATCACATTCTATGCGATCGATTCTTCCGGTTTACAATCCGAGATTGTCACGAGGAAGCTGGTTGTTATTCCATCGTGTCCGCCGGGAGAAGTCGCGTGCATAAATACTCCCTGTTCTGTAGATGGCGTTTGTTTGGAGGATGTTGAACTGCAAAACATCCTCGACGCCGAGGAAGAAGCTCAAGTTGCGGATCCTCCCATTGCTAGCGTGATTACATACGAAGGTTTTGGCTCTTCCATTCAATTGAAGCAATATACGCCGTACTACAAGTGCGATACCGACCAAATTCCAACCGCAGATGTCCCGTGCGAACCCGGGGTTTTAGTCATGCAACCTCAGATTGGTGGTGCAGACCCAATTGATATATCAGAATTTACGCTTTCTTGCCCACCCTCTGATTGCTTAGAGTACGTTCCCGCCTGTCCGGCCCATTACTTCAAGAATAAAGGTGTTGTCGGTTGCCCCATCAATCCAAACGCCAATCCGGGTACTACGTTTGAAATGGAATTCATTGTTTTCGAGCAAGATGCGCAGTACCCAAGACAAGTATCCGTGAAACGTACGATTATAATCGCAGAACCGTGTCCAACTGGGCAGAACTTGTGCGTTGTTGATGGTGTGAGACAGTGCAGCGAGTTGGAATGCGACGTGCTTCTCATGTTGTCCGAAACGGTTGTTCAAGAAGACGTGACGCCGCCCGTGATTTATCTTCTCGGAGACGTTTCTTACGAAGTCACATATGGCGAGACTGACGACACAATCTTTTTGAATGCCTGCGCGCCGGACTCGGATCGCTCGAACTGTTTGATATATGCAATTGATGAGGAAGACGGAGACGTGTCGAGTTCGATTTTATCATCGCAGAATGTTGATTTGAGCACCGGAGCGTGTGGCATAAGCGACGTCACTCGAGGCTCCTGCATACCTGGAACGTATTCGTACACTTACACTGCTTCTGATTCTAATGCAAACGAGGCGAGCGTGGAGATCATCGTAAAGATTGTAGAGTTGGGTAAGATGAATACTACAATCACCGTTGGACCGTATTACAGCTTAGATTCCGCGAACGTTGCCGCCGGCAACTATTTAGAAGAAGGAAGCGATGCGCGAGCGGCGATTGAAGCTGGTCTTGCACAAACGCTCGTTGCAGCTGGCGCGGGATCTTTCGAAGCTTCAGATGTATCAGTTGTCGATGCAGAAGTTACGCGATCTTCTAGAACTACGTGGTCAATTTATATCACCTGTGAGATTTCTATTTCTACCGGGAAGGTGTCTTCGTCTGGTACTGCAAAGAGACGTCGTCGACGCTACCGCATCTTGTTGGAAGAAGAAAGTGATGCTTCTGCGATTGACGGCGCATTATCCGCAATCGAAGCTTCCTTAACTGCGGCGGCTTCTAGCGGGACGCTAGGATCGTCTCTAGAGGCAGCTTCGAGTGCGGCAGGCGTCGAGTCCGTACCGGTATCGCCAGAAGTGACGACGACGAAAGTTGCCGTGACGAAGACTGTCGATTTGGAAGCTTCCAAACTGACTGCCGTGAAGGCGACGGTTGAAAGCATCTCAGCTCGTCTTTCCGCGCTAAGCACTTCAGTCAGACGCGTACAAACGAATATTGACAATGATATCGATTTTGAAGGTTACCTGACCTTCAACGAAAAGGCTTGGGATGCGTCGATGGAGGCAAGTTTAGAAGAACATGCAGAGTTGACGGCGTACGCAAGTGAAGCTTTTCAATTACTTAATGCCACTGTTAGCGTGCAAACTTCGAATAACGACGCTTTGATAACGCTTCAAGAAAGAGCTTCTGAGCTGAAGATTGCGCTTGAGTCCACTCTTGCAACATTGAACGCGATGAATTCGGGAGATGGGAGCAGTGCTGAAGCCTCATGCGAAAAAACAAACTCTTGCGCGTGCCCCAAGCGCGACAAAGGAGAAATTTTGGTATATTTCAACGCAACGAAGACGTTCACGTACATACCAGACGATTTTCCTGCATCGCCACCACCACCTCCTCCGCCTTCGCCGCCGCCGTCTCCGCCTCCCGTGCCTCTGGGATGCACGGCAGAAGACATTTACACATACGGCGGTTGCGCGAGCGCCAAAGAACAGAAATCGAAAGGCCGTCGGCTCTTGAGAGATTTGAAGTACTCCGGAACAGACGTTGCTAACGTTGTCGTGGAAGAAGAGAGCGCGACAGGCGATGGCTCCGAAAATCTATATTTTGGTTACAATGTGAAGTATAAAGTCAAGAATGTAGTGAAGAAGGAGATAACTTACGTTCCAGAGAGGAAAATTCGCGGCAAAAATACTCTAATCGGTGGTGTTTTGATCACGCAGTACCGAAGCGAACGAGCATCTGGTTTCCAGTGCTCCAAAAGATTCCCGACATTGGCAGCGTCTTGTAGAGACTTCAATCGACCGAGCGTGGATCCATTTGGAGTTGACCCCATCTTCTCTAGGTCGTCCAGCCTCTTTGGAGGCGTGGATTTGGAGAAGAATATTGAGAAATATTACAATGTCTCAGAGCTTCCCGTTTCAGGCGTGCCTGCTGGGTTTCGCGTGCGATCTAGTGATTTGAAAAAAGGCAAGAGTGGATTTGCTGTATACATTGACATCATGATGAGTAAAAAGCATGCCAATCGTATGATTTCGTACATGCGAGAGGGCAATTTCATCGACTCTATGACGAAATCAATCATTGTGAATATTGCGGCGTATAATCCAGTGACTGTAAGATTCACAAACACTAGAGTGCATTTCGAATACTCGAAAGGTGGAAGCGTAGAAATTACGAGCGATACTCAAGCTCTCGCTGTTGGGATTTACGATGAATTCTCGGGGTCCTTACTTCTCGCCATGGAAGTGATTGTCTTGTGTTGGGTGATTTATTCAACCTACGCTTTAATCACAGATTCTATAATTGCAACTCGTTCGTCGGATTTTAAGGTGTTGAAAAAGCTTGAGAAAAACGTCGTTAAAATTCACTCCAACATTCTTGAAGTCATTAATCTGTGCTGTCAGTTGGCAGCGTTCATTATATGGTGGGTATTCCAAGCTCTTTATGCCTACAGATTCTCGCCGTCGAAACGATACGATGTGTACCAGATTGTGACGGAACCAAAAGCACATTTTATGATGCCTTTCAAGAACCAGACTGGGAACGACATAGAAGGAGGCGTCTTCATTAATGGAACCAGTTATAAATTACCTTCGAGACCGAAATATAATTGGGAACTGGCTGAGGATACGCGTGGATACGAAGATCTGTCGCTAATGTATGAAGAAATCAACACGATGAGTAATCTTCAAATTACCTATAATCTCATCACTGGCATTAATCTTTTGATGCTCTTCGTGCGTTTTCTGTTGCTCTTGAAGTTTCAACCTCGCCTGGCGATTATCACCAAGACTTTCGAAAGATCAACCGTCGATATCCTTCATTTCTTAGTTGTGTACATCATCTTCATGGCAATGGCGGCAGTTTTAGGTAATACGATGTTTGGTCACTCCATCGAGTGCGTGTCATCGGTGCCGAGCGCTTTTGAACTTTTGTTTTTGCTCTTGATTGGAGCGACATCATTCACGGAATTTGTGCCGGAGGGATTGGTCGGAAATGAATTTGATTTGTTCTTCCGAGTTTTCTATTGCGGACTCATCCCGGTGATGTTTCAATGGATTCTCTTTGAATTTTTTGTTGCCATTCTAGGTGATGCCTTTGGAGAAGAGAAGGAAATTTTGCACGAAATTGAAGCTACTGGAGATACGCTACCGAATGATTTACGTAAATTAGCAGAGTATAAAATGGCCACAGTTCGTAAAGAGTGGCCAAGGTTTGAAGACGTCCACGATTTGCTCAAAGCAGGGGTCAAATTACACGAGAAGCAACATCCAAGCAATGAAGAAGATTACCTCGAGATGTTGGACAGAAATGATGACATTAAGGAAGACGATTACGAAGGTAATCTCGAGATTGTCACGCACGTGGCGAAGAAGTTCATGAAGAAGGACCCATTCTACGTCGGAGGGCTGAAATATCAACCTGCTTCATTGGTCGCAACTCTTTTGCAAAACAAACCCAAATTTGAAGACACTCACGAAGAGTTGAATCAGAAGAGAGAAAAAATCCGAAGGATGAAGTTAGACATGTACCGCAAGCTTCAAAAGTGCGTGGATGAAGTCAGGGATGACATGGAAATTCACTTGCGTCATCAAAAATCACTAGTGCAGCGTTCGGAAAATTCCGCCGTTCGTTGGAAGCGAATCAAAGAACTCGCCGAGGATATTGAAATTGCGTTGGAGGACGTGACGAAGGAAACGTTTGATAAACAAAAAGTAAAGGCCAAGGTGAGAGAACTTCAAGCGAAGCGAAGAGAAGCAGAAAAAGAGTATGAGAAGAAATGGAAGGAGGCCATCGAAAAGGTCAAGCGGTACAGAAGTGCTCCTCCAAAATCAGTATTTGATGCAACTCGAGTGCTTCTGCGTTCCAAATCGAAAAGCTTGAAAATCCAGCAAGCGCTCAAATTCCAAAAGTTGTTTTCTCAACACGGTTCGAAGTCATCAAATCGCCGTCACAGGGAGAAACAAATAGAGGAAACGAGGAACGCCGAAGCCGAGTTGATCGCGCTCTCGACGATCAAAAAGCGAAAGTAGAGAAAAGAGAGATAAAGAGAAAACATTGAAACGAAAAATCTCTACTTTGCTTTTTTCATTTGTTTTTGTATTTCGTTTTTGCATTTTCTTTTAGAGCTTCTCCTTCTCTCTCCCTTTAAGAGTAAGGATTCTTTCTCCTTCTCGCAAATTGGGGTAATCGATCCGTAAATGGCAATACGCCCATGATTCTAGCAATTTTTATATTCTTTACTACCAATCTGTGCGTTTTTGCGCCCAAACCTGTCTGTCTTCGGGGCACGATTTTCCCAGTTTCCGAAACGAATCGCGTCGATAACATCTTCGCGTCTTTCCAGTCAATGGCTCGCGCGACAAACGCGTCTAGATCTTTCCCTTTCTTCAACACTCTTCGGGTTTTTTGACTCGCTGACGGTGCCACGGATGCGAATGAACCCTCGAGTTCGCTCGGATCGTACGTTTGGCCTGGATAATACACTCGAGTTTCGCTCACTCGCGTTGTTGGTGCTATCGGTGGAGGTGGCAAGAACGACGACGACGACGACGACGACGACGTCGACGTCGGGTGCCGCGCAGTCACCGACGATGCATCGGAAGCATCGCTCACTCCCTCCTCACTCTTTGCTGTCGTCGTCGTCGTCGTCGTCGCTGTCGTCGCGACGGAGCGTTCTCCTCCTTTCTTCTCTCCCGTAATTCTCGTAAATCTGCCGCTTTCGCATCTCGAAAAACTACCACCGCCGCCGCTGCTGCTGCTAAGACTCCTCCTCCTCCCCGTGATGCTCCCAAAAAGATGTCGCCAAACGCGGAGCACTGACGGAGAAGTCATCGTCACCTAATTATTTGTGTGTGTGTGTGTGTGTGTGTGTATATGTATATGTATATGCATATATATATTGTTCTTCTTCTTCGAGACTTGTTCTTCTTCTTCGAGACTTGTTCTTTTTCTTCGAGACTTGTTCTTCTTCTTCGAGACTTGTTCAGTTTTTTTCTCTCTCTCTCTCTCTCTCTCTCTCTCTCTCTCTCTAATTCTCTCTCTAAATCTCTCTCACCATCTTCCGCGCGCGCGCGCACCGTCGTCCGCATGCGATACGACTACCGAGAAGACAACGGAAGAAGAACGAGAGAAGGAGGAGGAGGAGGAGGAGGAGGAGGAAAAAAAATGGACCTGAACGAGGAGGAGGAGAACGAGGAGGAGGAGGAAGAAGAGGAAGAAGAAGACACAGAGAGAGGAGGAACTGGAAACTTTTCGAATCTAGATTTGAACACGCTGGCGTTTCTCTCAGAAGAGAACGCTGAAGTCGTCGAACGCGGAGCCGGGCATCGCAAATCTCTGTTGCGCTCTTCCTCCTCTTTTTCCTTGCTGAGCAGGCGACGGCAGTACCAACACCATCAATACCAACAATATCAACAAGACCAACAACAACAACAACAACACCATCAATACCAACAAGATTTTATTAACCAGTTTCAGCATAAAAAACTGATTAGACAAAATACGGAGAAAACCAACGTGCTCGCAACAGACTACGACTACTATCGCGACTACTATCGCGACTACTATCGCGACGATGACGACGAGAAGGAGGAGGAGGAGGACGAGGAAAATAAATATTTAGGCGGGAAAATGCAGCGCTTTCTTAAGAACAACGCGGGGCAGCTCTTGCAGAAAAAGAGGAGACGGAGGAAAAGGGACGTTTTGATCTTTGCATTCGTCTTTACCGCGGTTGCTTTCCTCGGTAACGTGTATAAAACGACGAGAATTTTATCTCTCACTGCGACGTCGTCGGCCGCTTCGTCGGCATCGATGTCGGCGTCTTCGCATTTCTCGTCTTTTTCTTCCTCTTCTTCTTCCGCGATTTTTCCTAGAGAAAAAAACAATAGCGTCGCCGCCGACGACGAGAGAGTAGAAGAGGAGGAGGAAGAACAAGAAGAACAAGAAGAACAAGAAGAACAAGAACAAAAAGGGGTGAGTAAAGAAGACGGAGAAACGAAACAAGAACGCATCGAACCAGCGCATGAGAAAAAGGAAAAATTTTCACTTTTGCCGACGGAGAGGATCACTCTGTTATCGCCGCAACGAATGGTTGAACTGAGCGAGCGAAAAAATGGTGACGTCGACGTCAACGACGCGTACAATTTTGTCTCGCTCGCAGAGAAGCGTTCGGCGATTGCAACGACACTAAAATGGGCATACGACGGATACATGAAAGTATTTCCAGCAGATGAGCTTGATCCGCTATCCGGCCATGGGTTGGAGTGGTTTCACGTGGCGCTGACTGCCATCGACGCGGTTGATACTTTCGCTCTCGTAGGCTTGGACGAAGAGTTTGAATTTGTAAAAGAATTTGTAAAATCAGGTAAACCGATCTTTACTTCCGCCGGTAGAAGTTCTGTTTTTGAATCGACCATTCGGATAATGGGCGGGTTTCTAGCGGCGCACCATTTAGAACAAAAAAGTAGCAAAATAGAAGCGACCACGACGACGGATAATAAAGGAGACGATTTTACTACGAATTTCTATTTTCTGGAAAAAGCTCGAGAGCTCGCGGATAAGTTGAAAGTTGCTTTCAACACCCCGACGGGTATTCCCAGAACTGATGTTGATTTTAGCACGGGTAAATCGCACGACGACGAAATAGGTACGAACGGTCTCGCTCAAGCGACGACGTTAACTTTAGAGTGGGAGTGTTTAGAAGCAACCCTGACGGAAGTAGTTTTAGACGAGACGGAGAAAAGAAAAAGAGGATTTACGAAGTACGGCGATTACGTGAGAAGAGCGAACGAGGCGGTCCATAAATTAGCTTCAGGCGCTGATTACGGGTTGCTTCCTGATAAAATTGGAGTGGAACACTTAAATGCGCACGGCATGGTGAAGCTCGGAGCAAATGGGGATTCTTACTACGAGTACTTGTTGAAAAGCTGGATCCACCGCGGGAAACCAAAAGGAGGGGAAAAAGAGTACGTCCGAGCGATGGACGGAATATTTTTACGCCTCGTTCAAAGAACGCAGAATCACTTACAAAATACCAGTGGTTTGATATATGTCGGCGAGATGGCATATCCGTCCTCTCACGGCTCGAGATTTGAAAAGAAAATGGATCATTTGGTGTGTTTTTTACCAGGAATTTTGGCGCTCGGACATTTGCACGGCGTCGGAAAGGAATTTGGCTCGAGCGCGGCGAGCGAAGAAGAGAAGGAAGAATTCCGCGCAAAAGTGGATTTATTGCGTCTCGATAAAAACGAATCTTCACACTTAGCCCTCGCTAAAGAGCTCATGCGAACGTGCGTGGCCATGTACGAGAGAATGCCGCTCGGGTTACACCCTGAAATTGCAAAGTTTGACGAAGACGGTAATAACGTCGTGAAGTGTTTCGGCGGAGATTTATGCGTCAGCGCGAATGACGCGCACTCAATTCTTCGGCCAGAAACTGTTGAATCTTTGTTTGTACTTCACAGAGTCACGAAAGACGAATCTTTCCGTCGTCAAGGATGGAGAATGTGGCAAAACTGGGAACGTTACTCTCGAGTAGATACCGGGGGGTACGCCAGTCTCGCCAGCGTCTTGGAAAATCCACCGGGGAGGAAGAAAGGGAAACAAGAGAGCTTCTTCCTCTCGGAAACGTTAAAGTATCTCTTTCTGCTTTTCAGCGACGACATAGTAGTACCTTTGGAGTGTTTCGTGTTCAACACGGAAGGTCATCCGTTACCGATTATGCATCGTCAAAAGTCGTTGCGCGAGTGCGTAGAAAGAGAGAGAGAGAGAGAAAAAGAGAGAGTTTTTAATAGCGTTTGAACCAGAAGCACTCGTCTTCGGCATGGAAACTTTAGATAATTACACAACAGATCTATATAAAAGTTTTGCACTAAACGCCTGCGCTTCTACACCTATCTATAACTCTCTCTCGAGGAAGCGCTTAAAAAAAACCACAGAGGCATGACAGGGAAACGCGTCGCGCGTAAATAATTCATTTTTGATTTGTGATGTTGGAGTGTTCTTTCAACTCTCTTTCTTTTTTAACAAAAAAACTAAAACAACGCAAATCACTACGACGCTGCGAGAGCGATGGTAAGAGTTAAGCACGAGAGCCACCATATCGTCCATTTTGGAAACGGCGGAGCAACGGCGTCGCTGCTTGTAAGGGTCATCGGAATCGTCAAAGGAGGGGGGGGATGAGGGGGAGGAGACGGAGGCGATGGATATTGCGGAATGACGACCGATACGCTCGCTTTTGCCGTTTCGTACTTCGCCGACATTGTCGCGCTACTCTGCAAATCCCGTATCAAAGTCGACTCCTCCATCGTTTCGGCATCTCTGCCTAAATCGAAGATGGCTTCCAAAAGCTCTGGATCTTGCAAAACTTTGACTGCCGCCGCGCAAATTTTTGAAATAGCTTCGCCGCTGTAAGATTCTGAAGTTGTATTCGTGGAGAGCAAATACGACGAGGCTGATGCAGACGCTTGGGCGACAGCATTCTTCGCAGCAGTATCCACGCGAACATCCGGACTCGTCCGGGAAACGACGGATACGGCCGAAGATATGATCGAGCTAATATCGGACGAATCACTCACGTTCAATCTCTTCGTATACTTTTTTAAAAGTATTCTTCTCTTTTTGCGTAACACGAGGTTCGTGTCACCGATACGTTTTGCAAACGCCAAAAGAGTCGCCGCTTCTGCTTCTGCTTTGCTCGAGGTCCCGGCGCCATACAATAAAGAAGAAATCATAGAAATAGCATTTGCCACGTTAACCGAGGCGTACGCAACCGTTGCTATTGAATCGTCGCCATCGATGACGAGCTTTTGAAAGGGATCGATTTTGAATATTAAATCCGAGTCGATACTTTCCTCGGCTAAACCTATGGATTCCAAAATGAGCTCTGCGGCTCTTTCGACCGTGATCAAATAAACACTCGCAATTTCGATCGCTACTGTTGTCAATGGAGTGATAACACTCGCATCCATAGGAGCCCGAAGCGTGAGCATGCCAGGTTTTGCATTCGTGAAGGAATCTACGCAACCTTCATTGGAATCTGTTTTTATGATTACTTTGGGTAGCTTAGCTGAGTCGCGAGCGATTATGTTCAACGTAAAGCCGCCGAGAGAATCTGTTATGTCTGATGGTTCGAAGTCGTCGTTTTCGGTGTCTTTCAACATCTCGTCGTTGTCGTAGTCGAGAAATACGGAGCAATATTGGAGGTATCCCGGAAATATGGCTCTGGACGTAATCGGTTCAGGTGGGGGCGGCGGAAAAGGAGGCGGCGGGCTCGGCGGCCACTGGGCGATGGGCGGCGGTGGAGGGGGACTCGGTGGCGGTAACGGGGGTGGAATCGGTGGTAGTAACGGCGGCGGAGAAGGCGGTGGAGAAGGTGGAGAAGGTTTTGGAGGTGGCGTGGGAGGCGAGAAAGGGGGAGGACTTGGTGGAGATGGCAAAGGGGGCGGTGGTGAAGGTGGAAGTGGCGATGGAGGAGGTATAGGAGGTGGCAACGGCGGCGGTGAAGGGAGCGGTGGCGAAGGTGGAGGAGGGGAAGGTGGAGGTGAAGGAGGAGGAGACGGCGGCGGCGAAGGAGGTGGCGGCGAAGGAGGCGGGGAGGGAGGAGGAAACGGAGGTGGATTCGGCGGTGGCGAAGGAGGCGGCGAAGGCGGTGGTGGACTTGGAGGTGGTGGATTTGGAGGTGGTGATGGAAAAGGCGAAGGAGGAGGCGAGGGGGAAGGACTCGGTGGCGGGCTCGGTGGCGGGCTCGGCGAAGGTGCAGGCGGAGGAGAAGGAGGAGGCGACGGCGGGGGCAAAGGTGGCGGACTCGGCGATGGAGGTGAAGGAGGAGGAGGTCTAGGCGGCGGTTTCGGAGGGGGCGATGGAAGCGGTGGCAAGGGAGGCGGAAAAGGTGGTGGTGATGGATTCGGCGGTGGCGGCGGACACGCCGGCGTACTTGGATCTGAACACGGCGCGGCTGGAGGCGACGGTGGCGGCGACGGCGGCGGCGGAGAGGGCGGAGGAACGGGTGGTGGTGACGGTGGTGGTGACGGTGGAGGGGAAGGAGGAGGAGACGGTGGAGGACTTGGGGGAGGTGATGGTGGTGGTGACGGAGGAGGAGACGGTGGAGGGGATGGGGGAGGTAACGGCGGAGGAGAAGGAGAGGGGCTAGGAGGCGGAGAAGGAGGTGGCAATGGTGGTGGGCTAGGAGGAGGCAATGGTGGAGGTAACGGTGGAGGAGAAGGCGGAGGAGAAGGCGGAGGTCTTGGCGGTGGCGCAGGCGGAGGCGTCGGAGGAGGAGAAGGTGGGGAGCTTGGAGGAGGCGACGGCGGCGGAGAAGGAGGAGGCAATGGTGGACTCGGCGGAGGCGACGGGGGCGGATTCGGCGGTAGCGAAGGAGGTGGCGAAGGAGGTGGATTTGGCGGAGGTAACGGGGGCGGATTCGGCGGTGGTCTTGGTGGCGGAGAAGGAGGAGGATTCGGAGGCGGTGGAGACGGAGGGGGAGAAGGTGGCGGTGTTGGCGGCGGTGGGCTTGGAGGAGAAGGTGTCAAACATTGCTCGAGCTCGTCTTCGGATGCAGAAATAATAGAAAAGTCTCCAGTACCAACGAGTGCATACTTTTGAACTCCTTTTGTTAGAAGCTCTCCGTATCGCGATACTCGAACAAAGTATCTTTCCCCAACTTCTGGATTACTCCAAACGATTTTCTCCACGTTGTTTGTTCGATCGTTACCGATGAGCGGCGCTACGAATTGACTCGTTCCGGTATCGTAGTTCCACTTATAGAGCTGCAAATCCAAATCGTTGTTTAAAATCGATCCTGTTGTTACGTCGTCGCTAGGGTCAGACCACGCGAGCGTGAAAGTAAGAGCCCATATATCTTCTTGAAGAGCAGAGTTTGTCACTTCAACGCACGCGCCCTCGTAGGACGGAACGACGGTTTCATCATTGTCTGTCAGCACACTCTCGCGCGCGTAAAAAGTTGGCGGCGAGTCGTCATTTCCTTCTACTCTCAGACTCTTGATTAAATCAACACGTCCCCAGCCTTGCTTGAACGATGGAGCTTGTTCCAAAGGAAATCCAGACTCTATATCCATACCTCTCATACTTTGCGCTCCGTTGATAATAACCGCTCGAAGTAATGCCGCCGAAGGATTAGATATAGTTGTGTTTGCAACAACTCCTCCGTTTGTAAAGCCGTCTTGTAGATATTGACGAACTAAAGCGACCGATCCAGCAACTACCGGCGTTGCCATCGATGTCCCAGATAAAATCGTCGTAGAACTTGAATCATCGCTCGAATCGCACTCGGTAACCTTTGACGCGCTTCGAATAAAGGTACCAGGTGCAGATACATCTGGCTTGATGCGATAATCCGGATACGTTGGGCCGGGTGATGAAAAGTACGCCATGTGCTCTTCCGGTGCGTCGCCATCGTACGTAAACGCGGTGAAACTTACGCTCCCAGAAATCGTGGATAGGAAATAAGCATCTTTAAAGCTTGTAAATACTACTGGAATCGTTAAATCTGTTATAGATCCTCGCGGTAAATTGTACCAACTCTTGTCCGTAGGAAAGAGATACGGATAATTTTCAACAAAATATAGAATCACGGCGATGGCTCCCACGTCTTGGGCCTGCTTCGCTTTATACGCCGAGTTACACGTGATTATGTTATTTTCCATCGCTATCAAAGCAAGTTTTCCAGCTAGAGTCGCTGCAGATGCTACGTCCAGATAATCTCGACACGGCGGGTCGTAAGAATACAGAGGTGGTGGCGTTGGCGGTGGAGGTGACGGCGGAGATGACGGAGTTCCTGCATAGGGTGGTGGCAACGGAGGGGGCGACGGTGGTGGTGAGGGATCGGAAGGCGACGGTGGCGGTGGTGGCGATGGTGGTGGCGACGGCGGATGCGGCGGATACGTAAACGTCGCTTCGGCGACTGGTACCGATTGGACGCTCGTGAAGCGCGAATCAGAAACCTGATTTATACCATAGCGCCACAAAACGCCCGCACCGCGATAGTGTTCGTAATTTTTATCATCGACGGTCACAATCACACCTTGGGCGTAGTAATTATGATAATACTCTATATTTTCATAGAACAAGTGTCTGGGAGAAAGCGAAGCTCCGACAGACAAAATGTTCTTCGCGCCCGCCGGAGAACCGACACCAAATCCTTCATAAAAATACAGACCATCATTTCCTGCGGCTTGAAGCGGTAAGAAATCATTTTTCTCGTATATGAAGGAGTCCATCTCTTGTTCCCAAGTGCTGTAGGTTCCGTATTGCTCGCTAGCTCCCCACGAGTCTGAGTGTATTCGAGCGTTCACATCGTACGCGTACGCGTAGTAATCGTCTCCCATACTATCTCCGAGTGTCAAATACCCGAGCGCGGAGTTTTCGATATCCGTGAAAGCAATCCGTGCTCGTGGCGCCATACCATCGTCAATGAATCCCGTTATGTTTGATTCTCCGGCAATGGTACCAACGACGTGCGATCCGTGTCCGTCACCATCCACGGAATCACCAAGGGAAGAGCGGTACATCGCTAACTTTTCTTGCTCACTGATGTAGCAACTACCAATCGATACACCCGTATCTCCCACGCCTACCACCTGATTTTCACCCCTAATACCAGCGTTCCAAAGCGGTGACGCCATCAACGAAGCCGAGTCCGAAGAGCTCGTCGTCAAATCAAAAATCCCATGCTGCACAACAACTCTCGCGTATACGTTGTGTAGTACCGGACGTTTCTGAACCGAGACGCTTGAAACGGCCGCTTGCTGCGACAAATAACGAACGATATCACCCGTAGCGATGAAATCGCTCACATGCATCTTCAGCGAGTTTTTCGAGGTGACTTTAACGAGAGCGGGAGAAACTCCCAAATCGCGGCTAAATTTATATTTCGCGGCTGTCGAGAAAGCTAATGCGTCTTTTTCCTCCTCCTCCTCCTCCTCCTCCTCTTCTTCTTCTGAAAAAAATGCATCTCCAGAAACTAAAGTGACGTAGAGAGCAAGATGTCCTTTTCGATTTGTTTCAAACTCGCTTAATATCTTATTCTCTTCACTTCGAGTGTATGCCTTCATTGTGCGTCGTCTATTTTGGGAAAGCCGCTTCATATTTTCTGCTAGTTTTGCTAAGTGTGCCGCAGTTTTCCGTATCTTCAACGATGGCGTAATTAAAACTACGCCCACGATTCGATCGTCGCTTAACGACGAGGTGAGATGAGACGCCGCGCACGGGGTTCCAAGTACGGAAAATGAATTAGGAGGCATGCGTTTTAAGACGTACGAATCCTCTTCGCCTTTACACGTTGATCTCGCCGCTTCTTTCAGCGCTACTTCAATCGACCTGCGTCCGTGCGTGCCATTATAGACAACGATAAACTCTCTCGCTTCGTCGTCTTGAATTTCCGCGTTCGTCCATCTGAAGCTGTTCTTTTGCTTTAATCGCGCGTATCTTTGTTTCTTGCGTTCTTCATTTTTTTTTGAAAAGAACGACGGGGAGTCGTCGACGACGTCGTCGCCGACACTCAACAAACGCGACCATTTTCTTGTTCGGTTTCTGTTCGTTGTTTCTGAATCGGCACGAACTCCAGCAAAATCGCTCTTCCTATCTTTCATCTCCTTTTTCTGTGTGAAAGTATCTCCTGACGCAAAAAAAACTCGAAATCCAATCCCACCACTCACACGTCTCTCTTCGATTGTTCTGGCGCCTTGATTCAAACTGCCGTCTAATTCTTTGTCTCCGAGAACAGTTTCTCGCCGAATAGAATCTCGTTTCCTCTTCTCGCGCGCTGTCGACATAACGTCGTCGTTTTGAATCGTTCTTTGTGCATCTGAAAATGGCACGGCACAACGACCCAGAAGAAAGAATACGATGTAAAAAGAAAACAAAGGTATAATAAGGCGGCGGCGGCCGCGGCGAAGACGACGACGACGACGACGACGACGACGGTGGCAGCGTGTTTGGTACGTTGCGTATAAATTCATACTAACAATATTGACGCGTCTTTCCGATTTCTCTCCCTCATCCTTCTCGCGTTTTCGAAAAAATGAAAAATGAATTACACGCGAACGCTTCATCAGAGCGAGCAGGCAGGACCCGACCCTTGCCTGAGAAAATCCTCCGGCAGGTTACATAATATATTTTTTTTCGGCTGTGTGACTCCGCCATAATTATTTGATTTGATCAAGAGAGCCTACTAAACGCACGCGTTGAAACACTCTCTTTTCTCACTCTATCTTTCCTTCAATCGTTCGATCTCCTTCTCAACACGGTGTTCTGTATACTTCTTCTCCCGTTATCGACGAAAAAGCAGAGAAGACAATTTTGTGAACGATTTCAACAAACAAGGTTAAACGCGTCACCCTTTTAAAAAACGTTCTTCTTTTCTGTTCGTGCGATTGCTCCTCCTCTCAACGCAATCAAAGTGCGAAAGAACGGGACGGACAAATAGATACTCTAAACAAGCACCCGCAGAAGAGCGATCACGATGAAGCTTTCGACGCTCATCGTTGTGTTATTCTTCTCGTTCTTCTTCTTGTCGTTCAGTTTTGTCTCGGCGGAGCACGCACTCGAAAAAGATGAGGGCAAAACGAAAGAGAAAGAAGAGTCTTGGCAAGATAAAGATCGAGACGAGTACGGATTGCCGATTTGCCACGACGAAACCTTGCGAAGATCTCCGCTGAGGAGAGCTACTGGTGGTGAAATTGCTGCGAAGATGTCGCAAGCGAAGCGATACGTGGACGGGCACGTTCGCGTAAGCCGAGACGGAAAGGAAATGCACGTTGACGTGAAAGTTATCAGAGTCAAAGGTAATTTGAACGTAGGGAGGAATCTGTATTTCGAAGGTGAAGTCAAAGTTGGAGGATCTGTGATTATGGGTAACAAAAAGGACGCTTTGAAGGAAATAAAGCGTTTGGAGAATGAAATCGAAGAGATGACGGCGATTGTGGAGGAGTTGGAAGGCCACCACACGTTGACCGATGAAAACTTTCACACGGCTATTGAGAATTGTTTGACGATGAACAACGGAGAACACCGAAAAGACGGCGCGTGCGAGGCTTTACATTACGGTGAACGCATCGGCGATTGGGACGTCGGTAAAGTTTCAAATTTTACGCGAGCGTTTACGAATCGAGAAGAATTCAACGCGGACTTGTCGAGATGGAACACGTCGAGCGCTAAGAGTTTCGACGGAATGTTTGAAAACGCGGTGGCATTTAACGGAGACGTGTCAAAGTGGAAATCAAAATCGGCGACGACGAAAGACGAAATGTTTCGAAACGCGGTTGCGTTTAAAAGTAAATATTTGTGCGCAAAGTACACCGACGCGCCTGAAGATTTATCTTCGTGCGCGGACGTTTCTACCGACTGGGTCGCGCCGAGTCCGCCGCCGAGCGCGCCGAGTCCGCCGCCGGAACCGACCGCATCGCCGCCACCAAAACCGACCGAACCCGTTTCACCTTCGGGACTGGCCGAGGCGCCGCTTCCGCCACCTGAACCGCCGAGTCCTCCGTCGCCGCCGCCGGTGCAAACTGAGATATTGCAACCGGCTGGTACAAAAGAACTTAATCAAAGGTTCATGCCGAAAGTCAATGGATGGTACGAGTTACTACCGGAAGACTATTCAGGAGCCGCACAAATTGCATACGTCGATTACGACGGGTCGGCGTCTGGAATCGAGGACGAAGGACCTTGGATTCAAGTCAAATACGCGAAGAATAAATTCTCGCGCGCGCGTCCATGGAGCGCTTTGGGAAAAGGCGATCCGTCTCGGGAAGACGGTACGGCTTATTCTGGGAACTTTGAGTTTGCGCAAGACGAGAACTGGATCGATAAGTTGTTGGATCAAGCCGTGGACGTGCGTCAAAGATTTGTATCCTGGGGAAAACGTTCGGTTGGTTGGAATTACGAGTACGACTACCAAGCGGCGCGCGGATTTAACGACGTCAATTACACGCGTTGGGGGAGCGGTCTCGCTTTAGTCGGTGGCGCTACGGGGCCACCGACTGGATTTTCCCACGGCACGTCAGGATTAAACGAATTTCTTTCCCCTGCCTCTCTCGAAATCGATCCTACGAATTTGAACGACGACGCGTGGAGGAAGAGCGTTATATATTTCCGAAACACCGGGGATGAGAAGATACTTCCAGTAAGAGGTATTTGGAACGCAGATGTTGATCATCCTGGCGAGGGCAGATATTTCCCTCTCGCGCGTCCAGACGTTGGCGACGAAGTCGACGAGAACGGCACGTTTACCGAGTCGAGCGATACGTGGGTGAAAATTGTGCAAAATTTTTTGCCGCCTTTGCCTCCGCCGCCGAGTCCGCCTCCGCCGCCGAGCCCACCGAGCCCACCGCCTTTGCCACCACCGCCGCCGAGTCCGCCGCCGTTGCCGCCTCTGACAGATGCGGCATTCTCAGATGCCATTTTGGCGTGTCTCGGTGTGGATCCAAAATACGGAAACTGCCCAGATTTAGAATACGGCACGATTACGGAATGGTTCGTCCAAGACGTGACGAATTTTGCGAGCGCATTCAAAGGCGCGAGTCAGTTCATCGGCAACATTTCGAAATGGAACACCGCGTCGGCAACATCTATGATATCTATGTTTTCTTCCGCTTCTGCGTTCAACCAAGACATTGGGGATTGGAACACAGAGAAAGTGACTACTATGTATGGAATGTTTTCTGAAGCTTCTGCGTTCAACCAAAACATTGGGAGTTGGAACACGGCGCAAGTGACTAGTATGGAATATATGTTTTATTCCGCTTCTGCGTTCAACCAAAACATTGGGAGTTGGAACACAGAAAAAGTGACGACTATGAGAGCTATGTTTCAATACCATTCAGCGTTCAACCAAGACATTGGGAGTTGGAACACAGCGCAAGTGACTGATATGAGATATATGTTTAATGAGGCTTCTGCGTTCAACCACGACATTGGGAGTTGGAATACATCGCAAGTGACTGATATGAGATATATGTTTTCTTCCGCTTCTGCGTTCAACCAAGACATTGGGGGTTGGAACACAGCGCAAGTGACTACTATGGAGCAAATGCTTCGTTCCGCTTCTTCGTTCAATCACTACATTGGCGATTGGAATACTTCGAAAGTGACAACGTTTTTATTTATTTTTTATAGTGCGACTGCGTTTAACGCCAAGTACACGTGCACAACCTTGTCTGTGCATGTAGATCCTGCGACATGTACTAAGGTTCGTTCGGATTACCAATACCCGTCGCTTTCGGATGAAGTTTTCCATTCTTCAATTGCAGCTTGTCTCGCAACGGCTCCGGAAGACGGTAATTGCGAGCATTCGCAATACGGCGTCATTTCTGGCTGGGACGTCTCAAGCGTAACGGACTTTGACGACGCGTTCAAGGGTCGAGCGACGTTTAACGGCGATTTATCCAAGTGGAAGACAACTTCTGCGCTATCGATGAACGGGACGTTTTCTGGAGCTTCTTTGTTCAACTCAAACATCGGGAGCTGGGACGTTTCGAGCGTGGAGAATATGCATCAAATGTTTTTTTCCGCTTCTGCGTTTAATCAGTACATCGGTGATTGGAACACGACTTTGCTGACTTTGTACGATTCTATCTTTGAGTCGGCGACGGCGTTCCAAGCGAAGTACGAGTGCGCGAGTTCCACTTCGTTTTCGATAAAACCGACAGAGTGCAAAAGTGTTCGCACCGAGTGGGACGCACCTTCGCCTCCGCCTCCTCCGAGTCCACCGCCACCACTTTTACCATTGACGGATGCTGTATTCTCGGATGCTATGAAGGCATGTTTGGAAACAGATTCGGTGAATGGTAATTGTACGGATTCAGAATACGGCTCTGTGTTGGAATGGGATGTTTCCGCCGTGACGAATTTTGCGAGCGCATTCAAAGGCGCGAGTCAGTTCATCGGCAACATTTCGAAATGGAACACCGCGTCGGCAACATCTATGATATCTATGTTTTCTTCCGCTTCTGCGTTCAACCAAGACATTGGGGATTGGAACACAGAGAAAGTGACTACTATGTATGGAATGTTATCTGAAGCTTCTGCGTTCAACCAAAACATTGGGAGTTGGAACACGGCGCAAGTGACTAGTATGGAATATATGTTTTATTCCGCTTCTGCGTTCAACCAAAACATTGGGAGTTGGAACACAGAAAAAGTGACGACTATGAGAGCTATGTTTCAATACCATTCAGCGTTCAACCAAGACATTGGGAGTTGGAACACAGCGCAAGTGACTGATATGAGATATATGTTTAATGAGGCTTCTGCGTTCAACCACGACATTGGGAGTTGGAATACATCGCAAGTGACTGATATGAGATATATGTTTTCTTCCGCTTCTGCGTTCAACCAAGACATTGGGGGTTGGAACACAGCGCAAGTGACTACTATGGAGCAAATGCTTCGTTCCGCTTCTTCGTTCAATCACTACATTGGCGATTGGAATACTTCGAAAGTGACAACGTTTTTATTTATTTTTTATAGTGCGACTGCGTTTAACGCCAAGTACACGTGCACAACCTTGTCTGTGCATGTAGATCCTGCGACATGTAAAACGATTCGCTCGGATTGGGTCGCGCCGAGCCCGCCGCCTCCAAGTCCGCTGCCACCGCCGAGTCCGCCGCCTTCTCCCTCTCCTCCTCCTCCTCCTCCGCCGCCTCCTCTAACTCCAATACCGTCGGCGAGTTGGCACGATTTCGTTTTTGTGTGTTTAGAAGAAGCACCGAAAACCGGCGAGTGCACGGATTGGGCTTCTGGTAATAATTACGGCACGATGCCGAATTGGGATACGAGTTTGGTGACGGATATGAATGGATATATTATAGATGGTGCTGTTTTTCAAGGCTTTGGCGCTAAAACTTTATTCGACGGCGACATTTCGAAGTGGGACACCGGGAAAGTGACTAATATGAAGGATATGTTTTATGAAGCTACTTCCTTCAACCAAGACATTGGGAATTGGAACACAGCGCGAGTGACTACTATGCAATATATGTTTTCTTACGCTTCTGCGTTCAACCAAGACATTGGGAGTTGGAACACAGAAAAAGTGACTAATATGCAATATATGTTTTATCAAGCTTCTACGTTCAACCACGACATTTCTTCGTGGACTGGATCCGCAGCGACGTCGGCGCAAAGTTCTATGTTTTCCGGCGCGACTGCGTTTCAAGCGAAATTTAAGTGCACCAACGCCGACACCGGACCAGCGAGTTCGTGTGCGATTCCAAATTACGATCAATATTATATCCTTGCTCAAAACACGTGCGAGTCGGAAGGTTACGTGACCATCCTAAATCTGAACCAGTGCCGCATCGCCGGACGCGCATTGTCCGGCGACGCTTCGAAGGGGTTTGCAGCCGATCAGCCGGCCAATGGATACGGTGATACCGACAGCGGCCGCACTGGTGGCTGCACTTTCCACAGTGGCAACGTGAACAACAATCTTCAGTTCTTTCCATTTGCTACTGGACCGTGTGGGACAGCAACTTTTCATTGCGTGTGCGGAGCGTTCGCACCAATTCCTGACGCGAGTTGGCATACATTTGTGGATGCGTGTTTGGCCGAAGCTCCGGTTACTGGGGAGTGCACTGCTTGGGCATCTGGTAATAATTACGGCACGATGCCAAACTGGGATACGAGTTCGGTGACCGACATGAGCAGTACGTTTGAAGGTTATGCTCAATTCGACGGCGACGTATCGCGTTGGGACACGTCTTCGGTGGCCACTATGACTTTTATGTTTAAAGGCGCATCTTTGTTCAACCAAGACATTGGGAATTGGAACACAGGGGAAGTGACGAATATGAATGGAATGTTTCGTTCCGCTTCTGCGTTCAACCAAGACATTGGGGGTTGGAATACAGAGAAAGTGACTAGTATGGAATATATGTTTCATTACGCTTCTGCGTTCAACCAAG